>NW_018223995.1:20642-32023 GCF_001263595.1 Phalaenopsis equestris
AATTTAAAACATCTACTCTCCTAATCGGATCATCTAATGGTCGACGTTTAATATGACCAAACCATCTAAGACGACTTTCTCTAATTTTGTCTGTCACAGGAGCTACACCAACCCTATCACGAATATATTCATTTCGCATTTTGTCTCTAAGTGTAAAGCCACTCATCCACCTAATCATTCTCATCTCGGCAACACTTAACTTATTATTATGCTTCTCTTTTAAAGGCCAACATTCAACACCATAGAGAATTGCCGGTCTCACCACCGTCTTATAAAATTTTCCTTTCAGTCTTAGCGGTACTTTTCAATCACACAAAATGCCCGAAGCATTCCTCCACTTCAACCAACCAACTTGAATTCTACTATTAACATCCCCATCTATATCACCATCGCTTTGGACAACGGACCCAAGATATCTAAATCGTTCACACCTTTTAATAATTTGATCACCCAAAGTCACACTTCTGTCACTAGAGCTATTACTACTAAAATTAAATTCACACTTCTGTCAACTTCTTTTAAAGTTGATTCTCATATCAAATTTTTTAGATCAAAGCGGATAATACTAGAAGACTATTGGAGCGATCAAACCATTAATGATGTCATATAAAGATCAAGAACCTGACAAAGAGCCATAAAAGAAAAATTTTTATTTGTAGCAACTAAGTATGAATTTGTCTTTTTAAACTTATCCAAACTTGTGTTTGAACTTGTAATCCAATATTATGATAATTCTAGCTGAAAATATTATTTAATTTGAAATTTATTATTTATATTGAACTTATCTAATTGGTTATTTTCAGATAGGATTTTGTTATTTTAGGAGAAGTTTGTTTAGAAATGGGTTAGAGCATTCCCTATTGTAATTGCTTATTTAAAAGTTTGAAATGCAACAAAAAAAATCAATCACAATTCTCCTAACTAATCTTCCCTTCCCACTCCTCTCTACCGTTTTGCCTAGCACATAGAGCTCAATTGAATCCCTGAAGCAACCCCGTCTCCATTGCCTTACATAGTTGCTCCATTGATTTTGTCATTTTTAGATTGTTGGCTTGCTAAAGATGTTGTCACTGTCGTATAGTCTTTGTGGTTCACTTTTATCATCTAACCAATTGTTATTGCTTTCATGGTGCATTTCTTCTATGAATTCCAAGGTTGTCGTAACACTGAAGAACAAAAGAAAAGCCAGTTGTTTGTTGTTTTCACATAAAAGAGCAAATTTGAAGCCAAGATATAGTAGTAGAAAAACTAATTTAAGAAGCTCTATGAATCATTTTGGTATCAGAGATCCAATCCTTAGTGCAAGCTAAAAAATAATAAAAGGGTATAAATGCTCCTCTTCTTGCCATGAAGATTATTGTCTAAAGTTATGCATTATAGGTGTGCCTCAATGCTTTTTTGGCTTTATCACCACGAGGTGTTCACCTCATGACCTCACATCTAACATAGATGCCTTACATTATGTGAGGTAAGCCATAAGGCAAGCCTCAGCTCAATATTTACGAGGTGCGCACTTAAACGATTTAGAGCTTGGTAGATTTCTTAATGAATAAATATAAATGATATATATCAAGTAAAAACCCTATTAATCAATTTCATTCTCCCTCACGTCTTATGCACACCCAAGCCCTTTTTGCTCTCGATCTCACACACACCCAAGCACTTCTCACCCTAGATCTCACACACACTCGAGCAGCCTACTTACATAATTGAAGATGAGACAAAAGAGAAATTGATTGTTTATGACCATGGAACTAATAAAGACCCATTGATTGATGAGTGTTAGAAACTTCTGATTTAAAAATTTTAATTTTATTAGCTTATCATGATCTTACTTTGAAGTTATATTGAGCTTATTTTAATTTGTCAAATTCTTATGATGATATCTTATCTTAGTCTAATGTTTGTAAGACACTTATCACTTCATTATTTAATGTTAAAGTATTAATGTCACATCTTACTTCATTTTAGATGTTGGTATAATACAACTAGTGGTCCGAGTTATATTCCTCCTCCTTTCATGCCAAATGCAAACATAATTGGTGAGGATGAAGATGAGGATATGGTCATCACTCATGAAGAAAGAATATAGTCATTCAGACTAAAAGCCAAAGTGGAGATTTCATTATATGTTGGGATAATTGATGCCAAAAATATAAATGCATGGATCAACCAATGACTTCACCATGTAAATGTATAGTATCCACGATAAAATAGCTCTCACCAAGCTGAATTTAAGCAATCATGCCCTAGCATGACGGTATGAACAACTAAAGTAGAATAACTATCAATTGATGAATTAGGAATCTTCATGCAACTAATACATAAAGAATTCTAGCTAATGAGATAAGTAGAAGATCAGTGGAAGAAGTGGTACGTAGTTTGAGAAAGCACGGAAGGCAATTTTTACACCACAAAGTTTTGATGTCAGTCATTTACTTCTAGAATGAGTCTATAAGATGTACAAACACTACAGTAAACCTTATTTTTTTTTTTTTTTGTAAATTGTAAATGAGCTCCACTTATTTCATACATTTTCACTATATGTATCTTTCCTTTTGTAAGGAAGATGTCCAAATATGTTCTTTTGTTTTTGAAATATTAATGGAGAAAAATGAAACTTTGGTTATCGAAATCATGTATCTTTTACTCATTTCTTTTCCTATAAAATTGTGACATAGGACCACCTAGTTGACAGGATAAGATGACCAGGAAGCTCAGCTCGTAGTTTAGACGTCATCTGGAGCACTCCGATACCAAGACCACTATTTTTGTTATTGTTCAACTCCAGAGGTGAAGGATGACGTGGCATGGTGCCATGTCATCGGCGTCGCAGCACCTTGTAGGGCATCGTAGTGCCCTTACCATGCATGTCCTTAGGAGGCTCCGATTGGACATACATCATTGAGATTTCTAGCCAAGTCAGCAATGTCGTGACACCTATGTCAGCGCTACTATGTCAAACAACATCAGTCCCCAGAGCGGCTCCTGACTATACAATCGTCATCACGACTGCTCAGGTGGCAACTGGCCTTGAGCACCACAATGCCAAAGGCAGCATCGCAATGCCCACTAACACACGTCGGGACTTGAGTCGTAAACTCTGTTAGATCGGTCAACATGGCGTCTGCCACATCCGCAAAGCTGAAATTCCATGCTGACATTGAGCCCTATAAAAGGGGCAGCCTTGGACTTCCCCTGGGGTTGGATCTGTGGTTTGTTGAAGCCTCCAGCCATTGAAAGAAAGAATTCCCCTCCTTTGAGTGTGTGTGAGGTCTCTTCTTCCCTTCCACTTAGAACATAATCCCTAAGGTTGAGATCTTTTAATCGAGATGCCTCTTTGAGCTATAAGGGTCTCCTTCTCTCAGAGTGTATGAGTTTCCTTCCACATCTCCATTCCTCCAAGAGTGGAAGGATTTTGAAGTCGTGGTGATCTTGATCGTCGGAGGGGCTCTTACAAGGCATTCTAAGGAGTGATTGAATATTGGGTCATCATCAGCCTTTGCGTAGGTAAAAATCCTTCAACCCTTGCATGTTCTTTTTGTTAGAGAGCCTAGGTTATCGTGTTAGATAAATTAGGCTAAGTTGTTGTTAGAGAAATCTTAAGCTAGACTCCTGCATTCTCCCCAACTTAGCCTTGTTCTTGAGTGTCTCACTTAAAGTCAGGGCCTTAGCATAGCCAGGAACCGAGGTGAAATTTCTTTTAGACATCACAATACCTTTCCATTTTTTTGGGTTTGATTGATGTGTTAGCGGCGATTCTTAGTGTGTAAACATTGTCTCACCTCTTGTCGGTAGCCGCATAGCATTTGCCTCTACATTGTTGCAAGGCCATCGTAATAGGTTTCAATATAGCAACAAGGCGTTAATGTGCAACGCCGCGATATCAAAACCGCAGGACCGGGCCACAACAATGTTCTCAACATTGTGGCCCCGAGTGGATTTTGCTTATGTTGGTGTTATGGCGGCGATGCCAGTTTGGGCACCGCAGCGTTAGTCACTGTTTTATGGTCTATTGTCACAGTCTCTATTGATAGCATCACAACACCACATTCGTCTCATAGGTTATGGTGTTGGTCTATGGCACTATGCTTGTCCTTTTCTAGAGTAATGTAGTTGAAGCACCGCTTTGCATGTAATGCAATAAATATGGGGTGCTCTTCAATCAGTTTTTTTGGATTTACAAGCCAAGAAGATCTGATATTTTTCTTTTGGTCATTGGTACACCATTCCATATGCTGGCGACCCTTTTTGCTTTAAGTCATGTCTTTAGGCCAAGTTCGATGGTTTCAAACGAGCGGGTCTCCTATCATTATAGATTGCTAACCTAGAGATTTTCACTCAAACAATTGTTACAACCTTCCTTATGGGTAGCAAATCTGCTTTGTCCAGCTGATTGGCAGAGCTTACGCTGTTCATGTCACCTCTCAACATGACCAGGCATAAGCTTATTTTTTGGTGTTTTCACCTTTTGCAAGCCACCTATGTGAGGCATGTAGAATAGCATTTGAGTCCTGTCACTAGCTAAGGTTTAGATTGCATTAAGCATATAGGTTGTCAACACAATCCACCTCCTATTTAAGAGATAAAAAAAGGTTAGCGTACTGCGTGTCGACACCAAAGCATCACTTCCTTTTATTCCTAAATCTTAGAGATCGTCCTATATCAGTGTTTCCATGATGCCATAATACCCTCCCTATGGCGATAAAACGAGTTTCTACATTCATGCATCTTGTTTGCCTAATCTGCCCCTTTTGTCAGATGAGAGATCCCTCTTTCATGTATGTCTCATATGCTTTATCTGCATTTATATGCATCTGTTGCATTTTGCCATTGTCATGACATTTTTCGAAGAACGTGATTGACGGGGAATGGTTGTCCTGGATGATGACAATATGAGGAAGGTGGCGGTTGTAAGGGTGGAGGGCTTGGACAGTAGAATAGCAGCGACTCTGTGTCATTCTAGGAGGTGACAGCAAGTAGAGAGTACTAAAATAGCAGCAACAGTGGTTATGAATAGTCGGGATGGGCAGGACTTAGTGGGTAGGACTTGGAGTGATTGGATGGTTGGAGCAGGCAGGAATAGCAGTTTCTTGTGGTTTTGGATGGCGACAGCGAAGAGATATGTGAGATAGCGAAACGGGAGAGATGTGGGGAGTTGAGTAAGGATAAATATCTCTGTGAAATCAAGTTACAGCTGAAGCGCCACTTAAACCTTTGGAGAAGGTCACCACGCCCGATGAGTTACAGTTGGAGCACATTCTCACCTTCGGATACAGCCCTAGAAAGGGAACACCGTACTTCGACGGCTGTCTTGAAAGAAGTCTAAGCCAAAAACTGCAAACATAAAAACAGGAATGACATATATAAGCCTTAGATAAATAGGATTAGATCCCCTTATGGAAAGGAGACAACAATCCCTTGTGGGAGAGTTGATCGACCCTCTCGGGTCTGAACCGACGAAAGAAATAGCGGAAGAAGCCCGTGGCCACGCCTGCAGCGTTATTTCCTCGTCCGCATCATGGTGATACTCACTTTTGTCTTATTTTAGAAACACATTAGCATAGCAAATATGTTGGCTACATGATTGAGATATTTACCATAGAGTAATTACAAAAAGGAGTAAAAGTGCAAATTAGTCCCCTGACTATTAAGAAATGTCCAATTTAGTCCCGAAGTTTTAGAATAGTCCAATTTAGTCCCTAAATATTAAAAGTTACTCCAAATTGGTCCAAAATCATATTTTCCGTTAAATTTAATAGTGGTCTGCATAAATTGAAGGGTATTTTCGTCTTTTAAGTAAATTATTCAAAATTTATGTGGTAGGAATACTAATCACTTTTTATTTGGTATAGAAAAATTATAATTTTTAATTTAAATTAATAAATCTCTTCAGAATGTCTGTCACTTTTTCAAATAATTTTTTTAGTTGAATCTCTATTTGAATACACATCCTTATGTGTGTGTGTGTGTGTGCCGCGTACTTATATCAATTTGAATATATATTTGTGTGTTATATATATATATATATATATATATATACACATCCTTATGTGTGTGTGTGTGTGCCGCGTACTTATATCAATTTGAATATATATTTGTGTGTTATATATATATATATATATATATATATACACATCCTTATGTGTGTGTGTGTGTGCCGCGTACTTATATCAATTTGAATATATATTTGTGTGTTATATATATATATATATATATATATATACACATCCTTATGTGTGTGTGTGTGTGCCGCGTACTTATATCAATTTGAATATATATTTGTGTGTTATATATATATATATATATATATATATACACATCCTTATGTGTGTGTGTGTGTGCCGCGTACTTATATCAATTTGAATATATATTTGTGTGTTATATATATATATATATATATATATATACACATCCTTATGTGTGTGTGTGTGTGCCGCGTACTTATATCAATTTGAATATATATTTGTGTGTTATATATATATATATATATATATATATACACATCCTTATGTGTGTGTGTGTGTGCCGCGTACTTATGGTTTTCATCAATCAAATAATTTTATCATTCACATATATAATGTTTTAAATCCAAAATAAATTCATTCATAAGTTTTTCAAGTTAACTTTAACTATTTTAAAACACATTCACAAATAAATAATATTAAAATAAAAAATTAAATTGAAATCGGGTAATTCATATAACTTCAGAATGAGTGAGCTATTATGACATATATTGATTATTTTAAAAATTTTCATTTGAAAAGAGGTGACGACTAATATGTAGAGACTTATTAATGTAAATTAAAAATTATAATTTTTCAACAATAAATAAAAAAGAGGTCAATATACAAACCAAATAAATTTTGAATAATTACATAAAAGGCAAAACTAACCTTCAATGTCGTTAAATTTAATAAAAAATATGATTAAGACCAATTAAGAACTTTTAATAGTATGGGACTAAATTGAAACATTCTAGAACTTTGAGACTAAATTGGACACCTCTTAACAGTTAAGGGGCAGTTTTAGGCTTTTACTCTTATAGAGGGTATGTCTGATCATAGTCAACAACTACTTGGTTGACAGGTGAACAGTAAGCAAATGCATCGTATATAACAAACAAAGAATTTTTTTTCATTCTTTCGAAAATCAAATTCCTCATGTTTCCTTCACAACAAGTATAGATACAAGAACATGCAATGAACAAAAAAAAATCTAGCTGAGGCCTGAAATTACTAGTGAGCATTATTAATTAAGCAATACTGCAAGTTGGCGAATCAATGGCTATGCACCATTCCATGGAAACCATACACTATTGATGACAACAACTAATAGTGTGCAACAAAAATAAAGAAAAGACTGTACCTTGTTCTGCAATTGTAAACCTGTTCATTCAGCTTGATGCACGAGCAATGCAACCCACCAAACTTTCCTAGATGCAGTTCAACAAATTGCACTATAATCAAAACTCAACGCAAGGGCAATGCAACTTGGGAATATGCATTGCAAAATTATTACTTAGAATAACGCTTTGAGAAAATTTCATCAGCTTGTATTTAATTGCATGCTGTTTTAGATAGTACAATTAAGCTTTACACAATAAATATCCATTTATTTTGAAATGTCATGATGTAATTTGAAAAACAACAAAAACTAGTAGTGCTAAAAACAACTTTTCTAGCCAACCTAACAAAAAAGGAAAAATGACCAGGTTCTAAGAATATGACATACAGCAGATAAACGGAATACGAAAAACATTAATAAAAACATATGCCACTTTTACCATTTAATAAATCATAAAAGCTACAAGGTGATAATATGCTCCAATTAAGAATAATGACAGCACACTAAAGCAGGTCATCTACCCAAACCAAGGATAGAGCTATTAGCATAAATAAAATTAAAAGGTAAAAACAGATTACAAACTAAGCTTGTATAACACCGTGGCGGTAGAGCAATAATCATCATGTTATCACAACACATGGACAAAGTCCTGCAATCCAACAAAGAATGTCACTTATCTCCTAGTCTCTCCGATTGCTCATTTTATTAAGACATTTCCAAATTGTGCAAAATCTTCGTATATGTTAATGCAGGCATGTGACCTTAAATGCTTTACACGTTAAATACTTAAAACTTATAGTATTTTATCCAAAAAAAGGGATGAAACCGATTCTGAAAGAATGAGAGTTCCCCTTTGAATTCAGCCCATCGTTTACCCTAATGCAACAACATTTGGACAGAGCATATCATCTACACCATCTTGAAAGACCATAAAGTGGGATTTAAAAATAAACAAGTGCAGTAATTATAAGTTCCTCAAATCTTTTAACTATTCATCCGATCTTCTTTCTACATTGGCAAAATGCTAACACTTGCAGCATTCCCTCTGGCTCTCGATCCATCCATATAAATATTTAGGTGTGAGATAAACGAATACATAAGACTTGTGTGCTAGGTATGTAAATTTCCCATTAACGATACATAAATTAGTTTGTATTATATATATATTATATATGGATTGAAATTGAAATTGAAATTGGAACAGATGTAGTAGCCACGAAAGTGGTGAACTTTACCGCCACCATTCTCGAAGACTGTAGAGGGGCCCTTGACGAGGTTCCTGAAGAACATTACTGAATGGAGGACTTAGATTAGGTTTTCAAGGAAAGCTAGAAACCAGTAACTGCTTAGAGTGTGCTCCCACCTGGAAGAAAGTCTTGGACAAAAATAGGAAAATGAAGCGACAGCGACCGACATCGACGTCATGAGTTCCACGTAACAGAGGCGGAAGTAGCGGCCGTTGCGATCGCTGACGGCGAACAGCGGGGGCGGAAGAGGGTGGGGGTTAGGGCTTGTGTGAATTAACTTGCCTATCTGCTGAGGGATTTAGAACAGGGATTTAAGTTGGGCTGTTCGGTTCCACGCAGGATGTAGTTTGAATATGACTTATTAAATCAAGTAAATTTGAATTTATAAAATTTTAAAGGGTTTAAATTTCAAAAACTGTTTTGTATAATAAGAATTAAATTCTAATAAATTGGGAAAAAAATATTTGATAATTTTAATAGGATTTACCAAATCTCACTCTTCCCACACCACAAATTTCTCTAAAATCTCGTAAATTCTGCTTCTGTGGGATTTGATAAATCCCGAATTTAAGAAGAAACGAAGGAAAAAAAGAGATCTAAGAATGTGTAAGATTTACGTATGTCTTTTTTGCCATTTATCATGATTTAGCATAAATCCTGTATTAATCCTGTTTTAAACCGGTTACCAAATAGCCCCTAAGTCTTGCCAGTCAGTCATTATGGACAAAATAAAGCCTCGGTTTTGATAAACTTTAGATTTCACGAATTTCGGTCTTATATTCCAGATTTACTAAATCATGTTAATTGGTGGATTTAGTACATCCAGGACAAACGCTTTGCGCAAAACAGAAGATGTGAAGTTACCCGCTGTTGCGTTCCTAGCTTAGGGTTCAGTCACGAATGAGATGATTTTAGGGTTTGTTTGGCGCAACTTATTTGTTGTGGTAGGTTTTGAAAACACAGCTCGAGGCGTTTGATTTCAGCGTCATGACTGCGTTTGGCAATAAGACGTAAAACTTTTGTATTAAATGTGGTTCGTCCCTACGGTCGACATTCGGAGAAATTATTTTACGAGGTTGCCCTCATCTTGTGCCCTCTCGAGTTTGCCTGCCCTCATATCATCTCCTCTACTCTAGGTGTCTCTCGCGTTCATCTCTCTCATCTTGTCTCTGGCGTGAAAGATGTCGCATTGGCTCGACCGCACGTTCAAGTGCATACTTCACTTTCTCCAGCCCATACGCTCTAGAAATCGTTGTGATTCCGTCCTCCGTAGCTGAAAACCGTCTCGGCAAGCTTGAGATTGAGGAGGGAGGAGCTCTCAGGAGGCAAATCTAAGAGAAAAATGGAGGAGGAAGATGGAGGTTGTGCAATGCTTGAACCGGAGCCATCAGAGTCCTTTACTACTAGACTTTTTTTTTAATTATTGCACTTGCATTCAACTAAAAAAAATGTATAAAGGGATTCCATCTAGACATTTACATGATAAGAAATATAAAAACTAAATGAAAATCTTTTATATCTTTGGTCACAAAATTCTCCTTAAAGCTAACTTTATGAAACAGTGGGTTGTCTTATACTTGTCTAAATAAGTAAAATGAATTAAAACTTGTTGGAATCGTCTGAAAAAAACAAATTCAGAACAATTTTGTAGCGTGACTTTCTAGGCTTTCTCTTGTATTGTGTGCTTGAAAGAAGTGCATATTGGCATAATGGTCATTTATCCAGAAACAGTTGTCAATCAACCACATTTTAAACGCACAAACTAAACATCCAGCTAGCTTATCCGGATTAGCTGTTGATCAGCAGCTTATTCAGATAACATGGTTATCTGGATAAGCTGGATAAGCTGGATAAGCTGCAGCTGCCCCAAACAGATCCTTAAACGAAATAGAGAGTGAGGCGGAGGGAAATCCAAAGGTTTCGGGGAGAAAGGATTGATGTAAGCAAAGATTTTATTTAAGTTAATTTAATTAGTTTAATTGATAAAAAATTAATAACTAATTAAAATATTATCACAATAATTATAATTAAATAGATTTATCTTTATCAATTAATTCTTAATTAATTAAAGATAAATAGTAATTTCTTATTCCTTCAATAAATTTATAAGTAATTATTAGTTAATATTATTCATAAATAATTAATTATTCTTTTATAAATGTTAAACCTTTATTTAATAACTAATTAGATTAGTGAATATATAATTATTAGTTATTATAATTTGAAAGAAAACGTTAATTGAACATAAGAAGCCAACAAATTTTTACTATTTGGGAATGTTTTAAAAAGTTAAATTTAAATGATTTATTACATCTTACTATGATTTGTTGTTAAGGTTTAAAGATCATAACATATTATTAATTCCTCATAGAAATTGTCAAATTGTTTCACGTGATTTAACATGATTTACTAAGTAAGTTGTCAAGCAGCTTCTGGTATTTATCTCTTTCAAGATTTACTAAATCTAGATTTACACAATTTACTAAATCGTACTAACTTAAAGCTCATATGTTGTTATACACTCCTACAAGTCAAAAGTGGAGATGGTTAGGGGGTCATGGATAGGTTTTTTTTAACAAAAAAGGGGCAATTACTGATGCACCGAAAATATATGCATTTTTAGACTCATATTTTATACTCATTTTTTGTGATATTGCACTTTAATGGAAGGTATTTTTATATTTTCTTGCAGGATGTTGATTTTTAGGGCTTAAAGCAAAAAAAAAACAAAAAGGAAGAAATTTGGAGTCAAAATGACGTTTTTGAAGAAATGCTCAGCGCCGGCAG
>NW_018223995.1:32036-32609 GCF_001263595.1 Phalaenopsis equestris
CCGGGCCGGGGCGCGCGGAGGCCGGCGCGGCGGGCGCAGAACAACTTAAGGCTGAAGATTTTTACTCAACGCCGACGGCGCCAGACCAGCGCCAATGACGCCAAAGGCGGTGCAGACCTCTTTTCTAGAAGGTTCGATGTATTTGGACGATTTTTTGAAGAGTTTTTGGAGACACCTCTTGGAGAACCAACCTTGGGCTCTATTTGGGGCCGAATTTCATCAGAAAAAGTGCTCCTCTATGTTTTTCACTCCTCTACGTTCATTTTTCGCACCACATCATTCCATTCCACTACCATGTTGGAGTCAATTTTTTATTTTGCTTTCATAGTTTAGAGTTTTTTTAGTGTGATTTAGTGTGAAACTTTCTCTAAGAGTATTGGAGAAGGAGAAAAGTGAGAAATATCTCCTTCCTACATTTTTAAGGAAAGGCTACAAAGGATTTGCTTTGAGAAAGAGTTTTCAGATAAGTATTGTTTGTTTATCAGTGTTGTATGAACTTTCTTTTATATATGAAATTTGTGTTTTGTTATTTCTTTCTCATGAAGTCTGAGTAGTTCCCTCTATCTTTCTCCC
>NW_018223995.1:32704-32950 GCF_001263595.1 Phalaenopsis equestris
AACTTAATTTACTTATTGAATTGGCTAATTGAATTGTTAAAATGTGTTGTGAAACATATGATCCGGGAAATGGAGTATGAGTTATACACCAGAGTGAGGATAACATTTGATTCCATCGAGGAGAACATCATTCATGGAATTAAGTGCAAATAAATAGGAAAATATTCTTTGTTGGGTGTAGAATTGGAGAACATTTAGGGTGACAGACTAAAATCTTCAATTCAGTCTTATTGTTTAAAAACTGAA
>NW_018223995.1:33064-36535 GCF_001263595.1 Phalaenopsis equestris
CACTGTATTAGGGTAGAGAATTAAAATTGCTCCTATATGACACAATACATATTATGAACATTTATCTCATCTCATTTTACCATAGCCTCATTGTAGTGGGAAGTATGCTTTTTCATATAAGAATCTTCGTTACATAAACATAGTTAATAGATTAGTATTTACTATTTTAAACTTTGCATTTTTTATTTGATAATAGTTTAGAAATTTAATTTTGATTACATCTCAACAAGTTAAATTAGTGACAGTGATTTCAATTGACTTTCTGTGAATTTCCTAGCAAATTTATCATTTTCAATTTAAACCTTTCCCGTGGGATCGATATTTAGGGCTTAAATAGAAAGTCCATATTACTTGATAATGATGAGCATACTTGCGTAGAATCTGAATATTAATTGATTATACTTATTTAAATTTTACACAATCTATCGCAATAAAAAAATTGAACCAAGTTTTTTGCGCCGTTGCCGGGGAAGGTAACAGTTAAATTAAAAAGTTTTGATAATTAGGAAATTTAGAGATAAAAATATAAAAAATACAACATAAAAAAGATTAAAAAATCAAAAATCCAAAGAGAAATATTTTTATTAGAGTGTTTATTTTACTTTGCTTACTTTATTTGTTTATGTGAAATATTGGATCTGAAGGTTTAGGATCTTACAATTCAGAAATAGAACGTACTATTATAAAAATTCAAAAACAACAAAGAGAAATTAAAATTTTACAAAAAATGACGAATAACTTAGATAATCCAATAAATGAAAATCGACGAAAACCTTTAAAAGATTATGCGAATCCAACAATAGATGAACTTCACTTGACCATTCAAAATCCTGATGTTGTTGCTAATTCATTTTAACTTAAACTTGCTATTATCCAGATGGTACAAAATAATCAGTTTGGAGGATCACCTACTGAAGATCCTAACTTACATCTTGCTAGTTTTCTTGAAATGTGAGCTACATTTAAATATGACAGAGTGTCTAATGATGTTGTTAGGCTTCGACTTTTTCCTTTTTCATTAAGGGATAAAGTCAAGGCTTGGTTAAATTTGTTAGCACCTGAATCTATTAGAACTTGGGGAGAACTATCACAAAAATTATGGGCTAAATATTTTCCACCCTCAAAAACCGCTAAGCTTAGAAATGATATTACATCTTTTTGTCAGTTTAAAGGGGAATCGATATATGAAGCCTGGGAAAGATTTAAAGATCTTCTTAGAAAGTTTCCACACCATGTTTTACCAGATTGGTTAATAATTCAAACATTTTACAATGGATTAGTAGGATCACCTAGATCTACAATAGATGCTGCTGCGGGTGGTTCATTAATGATGAAGCATATTCTTTAATTGAAGAAATGACTACTAATAATTTTCAATGGCCCTCTGAAAGGGTAAATCCTAAGAGAGTAGCTAGTATTCATGATTCTATGTAATGTCTATTTTCACATCTCAAATTGCTGTTATTTCTAAAAAGATTGATCAAATGGGAGTGAATTATTCTTAAATACCCCCAGTATTAGAGGAGAATTCACAAGGACAGATTATTGATACTCAATCATCTTATGAAACTTTAAACGCTATAAATAATAGAAATAATAATCTCTATTCTAACTATTTTAACCCGAGATAGAAAAATCACCCGAATTTTAGTTGGAATAATTATAATAATTCGGTGAATCCATCCGAAAATCTGAACAATCAAGGAAATCCTAATTTTTTACCTTATTATTCTCTAGGACTTAACTCCAACCCTAACCCACAAGTTAAGGAAAAGAAGTTGACGATGGAAGAAGTAATGTTGAATATGGGAAATCAAATACAGAATCAAAGGGATGCTATTAGAAATATTGAAAATCAATTAGGACATGTTGCTACTGCACTTAGTAATAGACCTTCTAGAATTCTTCCAAGTACTGTGGAAGTTAATCCAAAAGATCAAAATAAAGAGCAAATTAAAGCTATTCAATTACAAAGTGGAAAAGAAGTTGAAACAAGGGTCCAAAGAGAAACTGAAGTTGATGAAGAGAAGGAAGAAATGGAAATGATCAACAGAAAAATGAACAAACACAAGTCCCTGTAGAAAAACCATTACCTCTGTTTCCTCAAGGAATGAAGCAGAAGAATAAAGATAAACAATTTACAAATTTTTTGGAAATCCTTAAGAAGTTAACGATAAATATTCCTTTTGTTGAAGCTTTAGAACAAATGCCAAGTTATGTGAAATTTAAGAAGGATGTATTAGAAGGAAAGAAGGATGTATTAAACAAGAAAATGAAGTTTACAGATCATGAGACCGTGGCACTCAGTTAAGAGTGTAGTGCTATTATTCAGAAAAAGCTTCCTGAAAAATTAAAAGATCCTGATAGTTTCTGGTTGTTTTACTATACCTTGTGCAATTGGAGAAAAGTTTTACAGAAAAGTTTATGTGATTTAGGAGCGAGTATCAATCTTATGCCTTTATCAATTTTTAAACGTTTGGATTTGGGAGAAATTTCTCCTACTACTGTAATTCTTTAGTTAGTTGATCGATCAATAACTTATCCAAAAGAAGTTATAGAAGATGTGCTAGTAAAAGTGGATAAATTTATTTTCTCTATAGACTTTATAATATTGGATATGGAGGAAGATAAAGAGATTCTTATTATTTTAGGGAGACAATTTCTCACAACAGGGAGAGATGTAATAGATGTGCAAAAAGAAGAATTAATAATGAGGGTTAATGATCAAGAAGTAAAATTTAATATAGCAAAAGCTATGAAATATCCTGCAATAGAAACTAATGAATGTTTCAGAATGGGAGTAGCTGATTATCTAAGTAATGAGCAGTTTAAGAATGAGTTCGAAGATAAATTAAAGCAAGGAGAAATTTTTGATACTGAAGATGAAGTAAAAGAAGAAGATTTGGATTATATTCAGGGCAAATTTTAAGTGTTAGACTTGCTGGAAAATGATAGTAAAAATCTTATTCCTTTAAGTATTAAACCACTTGAACTTGAATTGAAGATATTACCTGCCCATTTAAAATATGTATTTTTAGGAGAGTCATCTACATTGCCTGTTATTATATCTTCTGAGTTAACTGAAATTAAGGAACAAAAGTTGATAGAGATGTTAAAAAAGTATAAAAAGTCTTTTGGATGGACTTTAGAAAATAATAAAGGAATTAATCCTTCCATTTGCATGCACAAAATTTTATTAGATGAACAGTATGAACCTAAAGCAGATCCTCAGAGAAGATTAAACCCGATATTGAAAGAAGTTGTTAAAAAAGAAATTTGAAAGTGGTTAGATGCTGGAATGTTATATCCTATTTCAGATAGTGCTTGGGTAAACCCAATTCACTGTGTTCCGAAGAAAGGAGGAGTGTCTGGTGAAGAAAATGAGAATTATTATAAATTAATACCAATAAGACAACTAACTGGTCGATGAATTTGCATTGAATATAGAAAACTAAATATGACCACCAAAAA
>NW_018223996.1:0-770 GCF_001263595.1 Phalaenopsis equestris
GTGAGGCCTTTCTGCATGGTCTTGTTCATAAGTAAGAGCAATATTCTATTTGGAAAATAAATCAATGTAATCGGCCTTGGTGAATTCAGAAGGGTTGTTGAGATCCCTCTTCCAGTTGGTTCGGTACTTGTTCTCAAGGGCCAAGCACTGCATTCCAGGAGTACGACACCGTAGGGTGTCTGTAACCTTCCGCAGAATGGATGACAGTAAAATACCATATGGATTCCAGCAGGACCCTGAATTGAAAGAGTTGTTTCCTTATGAGCTATGAGAAGGTTGCACTTCTAAGTACATGCGAAGGCAACTCTTGTCCTGGAGCATGACTTTGAAGGTCTGCTTGATCAGGAGCTCAATATACCAAGCACAGAGGGTTCACTTG
Source organism: Phalaenopsis equestris (assembly GCF_001263595.1). NCBI lineage: Eukaryota > Viridiplantae > Streptophyta > Magnoliopsida > Asparagales > Orchidaceae > Phalaenopsis > Phalaenopsis equestris. The sequence goes on from NW_018223996.1 coordinate 380, forward strand.
CTTTCTTTTAACAGCATGACATGTATCTGATGTAACCAGTCTATGATGTACTCATATCTTGAGATGACTCTCAAGGCATTTCAGCATGTACTACGTGATGTACTCTTTTTGAGGCATTAGCCTATATTTGGTCTGTAGCATCTTTATGGAAGCAGATTAATGGAAATTTCTCTCAAGTTGTGCCTTTTTGTCAATTACCTTTTTGTGCGATGGATGAAAGTAGCAAACCATGAGATGGTTCAGAGTTCAAATGAACAAAGAACGAAACAACAAATCTTCGACAACGTAACAAAACACAAATGAAAGATGATCATAAATGAATAAACAAAAAAATAAATTGAAACAAATTTCTTTTGGAAAAAAATCAACCAATTAAAATTAAAACTTTAAA
>NW_018223997.1:0-1838 GCF_001263595.1 Phalaenopsis equestris
AGGGTTTACTTACTTGAGATGGATAAGCGATTCGCTGATTACTGATGGCTTTGTGTCGGAAGCGCTTTCCGCGGCTGTGCACTCCTATTTATAGGTTCGGGATCTGAGTTATGCAGCACCAGCCGCCAGTTAGCGGGCCGGATGGGCGTCAAGTGGGCCGGGCCTTCCTCTTTGTACTGTATCATTAAAGTAAATCGCGCAGCTGTTTTTTCGCTTAGAAAGTAATAATATTAATTTTTACTCATTATTATTATTATTATTATTATTATTATTATTATTATTATTATTATTATTATTGAAAATAATGATTAGACCTAGTTTTTTATATAAAAAAAAATATAACAAGACTCATGAAGAGACTCAACAACAACAACAAACCTTTATCCCACTAATTGGGGTCGGCTACGCGAATACTTTTTTTCTTCATTATGTCCTATTGAGTATTATATTTTCATTTAATTCTAATAAATTAAGATCATTTTTTATATAAGATGCCCCAAGTTGTTTTTGTTGTGGTATATATATAAAATAGAAGAGCGATCGACGACGAAGTGAAAAATAGAACGAAAAAATTTACACCAGAAAACGGTAACACAACGGAAAACTTAGATTTATGTGGTTCGGAAATTTGTCTACGTCTACGGAGTTACAGAGGATTTTACTACTTGAGAAATTTACACAAATCGATCGTCTCGACTTACAAGAGCGAACTCTTTCTTGCTCTTTCTTCTTCTCTCTCCACATCTAGATACATTGAAGAAGATAAACTTATAAGAGAAATAAACCCAATTTCTCTTCTGCCCCAAGCCACGAAGGAGAAGCCAAAGGAGAACATTCTTCTTCTTCTTCTTTCTGCCGCAAGTAACTACTGCTTGCACTTCTCTTCCTCTATCCCGAGGAAGCCCGAAGAAAAACACAAAAGGGCCTTGCTATTTCCTTTCTTCCTTTTATGCAAAACACGTCGATGCCCTCTCGAATCTCTCGCCTGTACTTGTTGATCGCAGAAGACTATTCGGAGGAAGGTACTGTTCGTAACTTAAATAAGCAAAAGGCGTCATTTCACAAATTTTAGGTGGGAGTAGTTCCCGAAACTGTAAGGTCGCGGTCGTGACATTTCGCGATTGGAAATAGGAAGGCGGGATCGGGATCGGGCTCCAGCTAACAGTTTGAGGTTTACCTCTGCTTTTTTAACATAAGTCAAACCTAAAACATCTACTCTCTTAATCAGATGGTCGAAGTTTAATGTGACAAAACTATCTATGATGACTCTATCTAATCTCTGTCTCCCACTGAAGCTACACCAACACTTTCACAGCTACATTCCTTTCGCATTTTAAGTTTCAAGCCACCTAACTTACTTTTATGCTTCTGTTTTAAGGGCCAACCTTCTGCGTCATAAAGCATTGTAGGTCTCAACACCATCATATAAAATTTTCCTTCGTGTCTAGTATTGCCTTATCACACAATAAGACCGCTGCATTCCTCCACTTTATCCATCCAACTTGAATTCTACTAACAACATTCTCATATATGTCACAACCACTTTTTAAAAATAATGATATTTTGATGTGATATGAAAGCACTGGGTGGTATAAATATAAAAAATAGAATTTAGGTCTTAGATATGTAAATACATAGCAATTGAGTTGTGTCTATTTTAATCATCTCAAAATCATGGATAGCATAGTATTCACACGAGTGCTTAATCACCCTTAGTTTTTAGTCCCATCAACAATGAAATAAACTCACCTCATACTCGGATTTATTAAATTCATAAATAACCGAGCATTGGATTTATTTATTTTCTATTGTGGGGTGTTTGCCTAGATTTAAGCTAA
>NW_018223997.1:2175-2869 GCF_001263595.1 Phalaenopsis equestris
AACCCCACCCAAAAATTTCAAGAAAAAATTAAAAAAAAAAAAAAAAAAAAAAGGAAAAACATAAATCAGAACCCAACAGCATCTTGGAGCAAAAGAAACGGCGACAAATTAAGCCCTAAAACCTTATTTTATGTCCTTGAGCGTATATAGTGCACGTAATCTGGCTTCGTTCCGGGAAAGAAAGGTTGCCTCTGGTATACAACTGAAGCAGCGTAAATCAGTATACTTGACGTTAAACCCCATATGACAAACTTCCTGTTATCAGTTTCATAGCCGAAATAATGCATCACATACTTCTTACACAGCAATACGTGCTCCTCCCACATATGATTTTCATCCTGCATGCATTTTTATTTCACATAAGTATTGGAGCATTTAGATACATTCCACCCAATTTTATGTATTTACATAATATGTCAATATGGATAGAAATGTGAATCAAGTATGATAAGAGAGATGAAACCTTGAGAAACATTTCTAGGGGTGCATCGAATATAGTTTCCACCTCAGCAGCGTCAAGAATAGGCATGAATGCCTTTTTATCAGTTAGTACGCCAATCACAGGGACGACTGGGTAAAGATGCTGCAAAATAAAGTTAAAATGAAGTTAAGATTGGCCTCTAATGTTTTTTTAGCAGTAATTTGTACAAAACTCCCTGTAGTTCGATGATTTTATGAATATATATATATATAT
>NW_018223998.1:0-286 GCF_001263595.1 Phalaenopsis equestris
TTTTTTTATCAATATCAAAAATTAATGAAAATTTTTAGTATCCTATATTACATCTGTTCTTTTCTACATATATACTAACAACATAAAATATATATTAATTGAACTATGTTTTGTTCTGATTCATAAACAGTTCAAACTCACTGATGTCTCCCTGTTAATTTAAGGAGGAGATGTGAGGATCGCGGCTGATTTTTGCTTTCAAAGATGGTTCGAACCCTGCTTTATACAAAGATGAGATACCACAAGGCGGGATAATTAACTTTGATATGAAATTTGATGATGTTAA
>NW_018223999.1:0-3057 GCF_001263595.1 Phalaenopsis equestris
TATATATTTAAGAGTATTTTAAGAAATTTTTCTTTACTTATTATTTTGTTTATGCAAAATATTGGATTTGAAGGTTCAGTACCTTACGATTTTACGACTTGGAATTATACCGTACTATTAGAAAAATTTGAAAACAGCAAAAATAAATTAAAAATGTTAATGAAATGGCGAACAACTTAGATAATCAAATAAATGAAAATTGACAAAGACCTTTAAGAGATTATGCTAATCCGACAGCAGATGAAATTTACTTAACTATTCAACATCTTGATGTTGTTGCTAATTCATTTGAGCTTAAACTTACTATTATTCAAATGGTACAAAATAATCAGTTTAGAGGAACACTTACTGAATATCCTAACTTAAATCTTTCTAGTTATCTTGAAATATGTGCTACTTTTAAATATGACAAGTAACTGGTTGGTGAATTTGTATAGAGTATATAAAATTAAACATGGCTACTAGGAAAGATCACTTTCTTTTACCCTTTATAGACAAAATGTTGGATAGATTGGCTGGAAAAAAATATTTTTGCTTTCTAGAATTGATATATTGGATATCATCAAATTCCAATTTCTCTTAAGGATCAAGAGAAAACAACATTTACAAGCCCTTATGGAACATTTACTTTTTGTAGAATGTCTTTTGGACTTTATAATGCACCTGCGACATTTCAAAGATGTATGATGTCAATTTTTAGTAATTTTGTTGAGCATGGAATGGAAGTATTTATGGATGATTTCTCTGTATTGGGGACTTCATTTGAATTATGTTTAAATAATTTAGAAAAATTTCTGAAATTATGTGAAAAAATCAACCTAGTATTAAATTGGGGAAAATGTCAATTTATGGTTGCAGGAAGAATTGTACTTGGGCATAAAATTTCTGAAAATGACATGGATGTAGATCCTGCAAAAATTCAAGTTATTGAGAAATTACCACCTCCTACTACGATTAGAGGGGTAAGAAGTTTTTTAGGACATGCTGGTTTCTACAGGCGTTATATAAATTTTTTTTCAAAAATAACTAAGTCATTATGCCAACTTTTACAAAAAGATACAAAATTTGATTTTAATGAGAAATATACAAAATTATTTGAACTATTAAAAAAAATTAATCACTGCACATATAATAATTCCACCTGATTGGGAGAAACCATTTGAAATAATTTGTGATGCTAGTGATTACGTTACTGGAATTGTGCTAGTACAAAGACACAACAAAGTTGTCAAAGTAATATATTATGCTAGTAAAACTCTAAATGATGCTCAAATTAGTTACTCTACTACTGAAAGAGAGTTAGTGGTTATTTTCTATGCCTTTGATAAATTTAGACCTTACTTGATTGGAACCAAATGTATAGTGCATATAGATCATTCTGCTATCAAATACTTGATGTAAAAGAAGGATGTTGAACCAAGATTAATTAAATGGATACTTCTATTGCAAGAGTTTGATTTTATTGTAGTTGATAGAAAGGGAAATGATAATCAAATAGCTGATTATTTGTTTAGACTAGAAAAAGAAATATTAACTAATTTTGCAAATGAAATTTTATCAGTTCAGTTCCCTGTTCACCCTGTGTTTACTCCATATCAGCAGCAGAAGTTGGATGTAGATGAAGACGAAGATGATATTGACTGGTGATCTATTTTGTTTGTTTGTGTTTATACTGTGTGATTGTATGTTTGTGTAGTGATGTTGTTTAGACTTTATTTGTTGTTATGTGAAACTGTAATGTGGAAGTCTGTTTTTATTTTTAGAATTTAGTTTAGTTATGTTGTTATTTTCAGCACTTTGTTATGTTTTGTGATTAGCTCTTTCTAGCAAATTTTATATGTATTATGTGCAATTTAATGTTTTTAGCCTTGTAGTTTTTATTTTAGCACCTGCAGTATTTTTAAAATTTATGTGCAAAACAAGAATCTCCAACATGTATAATTTTTTTTTATGTATTTAATGCTTTCTTTTACGCTTCATTTTTAAAGCTCTTCATGTAAAAATCTTTTAAAAATTTAAGTTTGGGGGGAAAAGAAGAAAAATCATTTTTAGAAAGAGAGAAAGAACTTAATTTTATTTGTCCTCACTCAATTATATTTTTAAAATTTTAAATTTAATATGACCTTTGGTATTAGTGGTTAACTTTGGATAACTATATTTATGTTTCTAAATATATAGTAAATTTAAGTAAAAATTTTCATTAATAAAGGTTAATTCTAGGGGCTAAGATATTTGGTAAAAGAGAATAAGACTATGTTTTTCTATTTTTAGGAAAGAAAATTTATATTTTTGAAGTATAAAAAATTATAAAAGATTCATGTAAAAAGAAAAGAATTAAACTTTATGAAATCTTTAAGTTCATATAAATTTTTTAAGTGATGAAATGTAAAAAATTTTTAACTTCAATCAAAAGATAGTGAAGTTCAAAATCATTAAAGGCTATCGAGACGTAGTAATCCTAACATATAAAAAAAAGAGGAGAAAAGAAAGAAAGAAAAGAAAAAGGGGATTAAAAATAATCCTTAAAAGAAAAGAAAATGAAAAAAAAATTATATATGGGGAGAAGCTTGAGGAGATGCCTAATTAAAAATTTGCTTTACTTGAATCAACTTAAGGAAAAAAGACTAGAACACATTTTCTAAACTTTTTATTTGAATTTTAATTAATATTAATAAAGTTTTATGAAGTTATTTTTCATATGAATTTGCTAAGTGACTTTAATATAACAAATTGCAATTTTTCTTGAAAGAAATAGAGGATCAGAAACCTTAGACTTAATTATTGAATATCTTTACATCTTTAGTATTAAATGAAGTTGTTTTGAATTTTTCTTAAGTTATACTATTATATTTGGAAAACTAAAATATGAAAGTTTAAAAGTTAAGGTCTTTATCATAATTCATATTTTTTATGTAGTAAATGAGTTACTTGAGGACAGATAACATGTAAGTTAGGGGAATTTTGATACACTAAAAATATATGCATTTTTAGACCCATATTTTATACCTATTTTTGTTGATATTGCGCTTTAATGGAATGTATTTTGATGTTTTCTTG
>NW_018223999.1:4268-25685 GCF_001263595.1 Phalaenopsis equestris
GCTCTGGAGTGGGAGCCGATATCCTTCTAGCCTAGCCACAAATTTAGGGACTAAACACTAAGATTAGTCAATGATTTTCTATGCACTGTATCAGGGTAGAGAATTAAAATTGATCCTATTTGGCACAATACATATTATGAACATTTATCTCGTCTCATTTTACCATAGCCTCGATGGTTTTTCACATAAGAATCTCTGTTACATAAACATAGTTAATAGATTAGTATTTGTTGTTTTAAATTTTGCATATTTGATCTAATAATAGTTTAGAAATTTAATTTTGATTACATCTCAACAATTGAAATTAGTGACAGTGATTTAAATTGACTTTCTGTGAATTTCCTAGCAAATTTGTCATTTCCAATTTAAACCTTCCCCATAGGATCGATATTTGGGGCTTAAATAGAAAGTCCATTATTACTTGATAATGATACGAATACTTGCATAAAATCTGAATATTAATTGATTATATTTAATTAAATTTTACACAATCTATTGCAATAAAAAATTTGGATCACTAAGTAGTCTAATGGGGATTCCCCTTGAGCTCCCCTATATTGACCCCATCAACCAAGTGCCCGAGGTCAGGACCAATATGCGGAACTTCAAGTTGAGCAAAGAAGAGTTTAGAATTTTTAATGGTGAGGGTTCCTTTTCTAGTCCTCTAGGAGCAATCAATAGGAAAGTCCTATGGCTAGACCCTACTCTACTAAGGAGAAAAATATACCTCAACCAAAACTGAGGTAAACAAATATACCCCCAATAGGTGTGGTGTGCCGGGCTAGCACACTGCACATATTGGTGTTCAACAAAGAGATCAACAAAACCAACACGGACTTCTAAGTCAACAGACCCAAAACAAAGTGTAGAATTGAGTGACAGTTGTTTCCGCTGGGGAGTAACAGTTACTCCACTGGGTAAAAGAAAGAGATTTTGAGGACAATCTCCGGGCAAACTGATAGTCCCAACAAAGATTTGATTTGAATTGAATATATCAAAGAAAATTTGGACTTCAATATAAGATCCTACAAAGGTGAAATTATGCGTGAGAAACCTGATTGAGTGGAAAGCACAAGCGCAAAAAAGGAAATAGGGAGTCAAAGCCTATCCCGACAGTAAGGATGAAAATAGGACATCTAAGCCTACCCCGATGATAAGGATGGGAATATGACGTCAAAGCCTGCCCTAATGGTGGAGATGGGAATATGACGTCTAAGCTAACCCCGAAAGGAGAATCAAAATTTAGGTACCATCATCAAAAGGAGGGATCAAAATGAATTTAGGTACTGATCCTGAAAGAGTAGATGAGAATAGGACATCTAAGCCTACCCCAAAAGGAGAATCAGAATTTAGGTACTGACCTCGAAAGGAGGGGTCAGAATTTAGGTACTGGCTTCGAAAGTGTAGATGGGAATAGGACGTCTAAGCCTACCCCAAAAGTAGAATCATAATTTAGGTATCAACCTCGAAATGAGGGATCAAAATTTAGGTACTGACCCTGGTATTGACCCTAAAAGTGTAGATGGGATAGGACGTCTATGCCTACCCCAAAAGGAGAATCAAAATTTTGGTACCAACCTCGAAAGGAGGGAAAATAATTTTGGTTCTGACCCCAAAAGTGTAGATAGAAATAGGATGACTAAGGCTACCCAGAAAGGACAATCGGAATTTAGGTACATACCTCAAATGAAGGGATCAAAATTTAGGTACTGACCCCAAGATGGGATTTAAAATTTAGGTATCAATCCCAGAAAGAGAATCAAAATTTTGGTACTGACCTTAAAAGTGGGGAATTAGAATTTAGGTACTGACCGCAAGATGGGAATTGAAATTTAGGTACTAACCCCGAGATGCTTGAATAAGAACTTCGACGTTGCACATCAGGTAACCCTTGTAAACTTCATCTGGTATTTCAGATTGTATTTGTTCTGCTGGAAACTCAGACTCATTCTCTGTAGCAGGTGGACTGGTAGAAGTCTCTCTCATTAAGTTTAAGACAAAGTTTACGATGCCACCCGGAGGTGCCCTTTCCTCGTTAAGTACGAGAATCCAGACATCCTGCAAATATCAGCTTCTGTCCTAAAATTTTTTCTACAGATTATAGAAAAACATCAATCTGTTGAAATTTAGCAGAAACAAGAACAAAAAAAAACATTTATTAGATAAACTTTTTGTTTATAGGAGCGTGAAGATTCTTTATATATATATATATATATATATATATATATATATATATGTTATTTTTTTTTTTAATTTAGTAGAATATCAAACTTAATAGTAGGAAGGAGAACATCAAAGTATGCAACTTTAAAAGTTTTCATTTTATTGAGGTTGATTTATTACAAAATTTTTGACCCAGTCACAGATAATTGGCCAGATAAATAACCCCCAAAACAATCAAAATCTCAAAGTCATATTTTGAACAATGTCAAGTTGTATAGTATGTCTTCAAATATCATCCATTGGTTGACAACATAGGTCTCTCACCTCAAAAATCCACGAATCGGTAGGCTCCTCCTAAATATACCTTTTCTACGACAAATGGTCCCTCCCAAGTTAGCTCAAATTTTCCACCTATCTTGCACCGTGCAAGAATCTTTTGAGTACAAGAACGAGGTCAACAACTTTGAACGTCCTTGGGCGGACCAATTTGTCATGAGCTTGTACTATATTCGCTTGGAAAAGTTCCAAATTCTGTTGCGCATCTAGTCGCTTTCTTTCGAGACTTTTCAATTCTTTAAGTATGAGCTTTGCACTTTCTTCTATTGTAATTTGGTTGGCGATGATGACTCTGAGAGATGGTGTCTAAACTTCTAGCAGTAGTACGGCCTCAGACCCGTCTACAAGCGCATAGGGTGTACATTGAGTGGGAATCCTGAACGTCATCTGGTAGGCCCACAAAGATTTTAACATTTTATTATGCCAATCTCCTTTTTTTTCATCCAATGTTTTCTTTAAGATCTATACCAGTATTTTTTTTAAGACCTTGCCCAGTCCGTTTGCCCTAAGATAGTAAATTGTAGAGTACCTCCAGTCTATCCCATGTTTTTTGAAGAAGTTGTTGATTTTTGTGCTCTTTAAGGCTATCCCGTTATCCAAAATCACTCTGCGCGGAAGTCAAAAATGGTAGATGATCTGGCTCTTGAAAAATTACAGAACATGCTGACATTGCCTCTGCCCACTTGGAGAAGTAATCTGTAGAAATAAGAATGAATTTATATCCCTTAGAGGATGGAGGGTCTTTTGGACCTATTATGTTTGTGCCCCAACACTCGAATGGCCACGAGGCAACTGTTGGATTTAGCACATTCTGAGGTTGGTGTAAGACCACCCCATGCACTTGTAAAAGGTAACATCTTCTAGTTGTATGCATGCAATAAAAAATCATTGCTGGCCAACAATATCCGAGTCTCTTGATCTTCATTTTCATTTTTTACCTTGACTGGTGAGCTCCAAACAATCCGATGTGTACTTCTTTGACAATATTATGTGCTTCTACGTTGACAACATAGGTCTCTCACCTCAAAAATCCACGAATCGGTAGGCTCCTCCTAAGTAGACCTTCTCTATGACAAATGGTCCCTCCCAAGTTGGCTCGAATTTTCCACCTATTTTGCGGCGTGCAAGAATAGGTCTTTTGAGCACAAGTACGAGGTCACCAACTTTGAATGTCCTTGGGAAGACTAATTTATCATGGGATTGTACCATGGTAAAGTTCCAAATTCTGTTGCGCATCTAGTCGCTTTCTTTCGAGACTTTTCAATTCTTTAAGTATGAGCTTTGCACTTTCTTCTATTGTAATTTGGTTGGCAATGATGACTCTGAGAGATGGTGTCTAAACTTCTAGCAGTAGTACGGCCTCAGACCCTACAAGCGCATAGGGTGTACATTGAGTGGGAATCTTGAACGTCTTCTGGTAGGCCCACAAAGATTTTAACATTTTATTATGCCAATCTCCTTTTTTTTCATCCAATGTTTTCTTTAAGATCTGTACCAGTGTTTTTTTTAAGACCTTGGCCAGTCCGTTTTCCCTAAGATAGTAAATTGTAGAGTACCTCCAGTCTATCCCATGTTTTTTGACGAAGTTGTTGATTTTTGTGCTCTTGAAGGCTATCCCGTTATCGAAAATCACTCTGCGCGGAAGTCAAAAATGATAGATGATCTGGCTCTTGAAAAAATTACAGAACATGCTGACATTGCCTCTGCCCACTTGGAGAAGTAATCTGTAGCAGTAAGAATGAATCTATATCCCTTAGAGGATGGAGGGTCTTTTGGACCTATTATGACAGTTCCCCAACATTTGAATGGCTACGAAGAAGTGGTTAGGTGTAGCACATTTAGCACATTCTGAGGTTGGTGTAAGACCACCCCATGCACTTGTAAAAGGTAACATCTTCTCGTTGTATGCATGCAATCAAAAATCATTGCTGGCCAACAATATCCGAGTCTCTTGATCTTCATTTTCATTTTTGACCTTGACTGGTGAGCTCCAAACAATTTGATGTGTACTTCTTTGACAATATTATGTGCTTCTACTCTACTTAGACATTGTAGCCACATATGATTGAACAATCTACTATAGCGGACATCACCCACTAGAGCATATGACATGGCTCTTCTCGTGATATGATATGCCTCAGACTTGTCTTCTGGAAGCTTTTCAGTATGCAAATATTATATCAATGGCTTACGTCAGTCTTCATTAATGTTAGTGACTGAAATCATCATTCCTTCCTCTTTTTCAAGTTTGTGAAAATTGTCGAGGTTGATCTGAGACAAAACCCGTACTCCTTGCACTGTAATGTCAATGGAATCCTCTGGAAAACACGCAAGTTTCTTGGCAAGTTTCACTAGAGCATCAGGATGGGCGTTATCACCTTGAGAAATCTGGTAGAGAGTTATAATGGAGATTTGTTCAAGCAGCTTCATTGTATACCGGTATTGTTCTGCTAGTCTTGGCTTTAAAATCCTATATTGTCCGACAACTTGTTGGATGACGAAGTGTGACTTTCCATAGATGGCAATATATGTTATGTCCATTAGGATTGTCAACTCCAATCCAGTGATTAGTGCTTCATTTCTGCTTCATTTTTATACATGCTCTGTCAGGTGGTAGGAGAATCTCAACATGCCGTTATCTGGCATGATGAAAATAAAACCAATTCCTGCTTTGCCCAGTATAATCATTCCTACTTCTTTGTCTTTCCTAACTGAAGAAGCTCCATCAAAGTACATTTCCCAATTCCTGGCATTGGATGGTTCTACTTAGAGTATTTGTTCGTCCGATAACTCATTATTGAGCTGGGACCCAGTTGGAAGTGGGTGCACTACGAGAAAATATGCTAAAATTTGTCCCTTGATAGCGTGGAGGGGAACAAAAGTTATATCAAATTGCAATAAAATAATTGACCACCTTGCTAAACGTTTGGAAAGTGTTGGTCGGGTCATCAAATATTGCAACAAATTAACTTTTGATATCAGGGTAATTTTATGAGAAAGCATGTAATGCCTGAGCTTTTAGGCAACAGAATTAAAGCTAGATAATGCTTCTGAATAGGTGGATACTTTAACTCCATCGGTATTAGACATCGACTTAAGTAATAGAGCGCATTTTCCGTACCCTCATCATCGATTAAGCCAACAAGGCTCCAAGAGAGTTTCCTAAAGACTTAATATAAAGTATCATCGGTTTTCCTCTGATAGGTGCTGCAAAAATAAGAGGTGTCATTAAGTATTGCTTAATGTCCACAAAGACCTGTGGGCATTTTTCTTCCCAAACAAATTTGGCATCCTTTTTAATTAATGTCAAGAAGTGCTAACACCTACCTGAGAGATTAGAGATAAAGCATCTCAGATATGCCAACTTTTCTTGGAAGGAGTGTTGTTCTTTTAAGGTTTTGGGTGAAGAAATTTCCAAGATAGCTTTAATCTTATCCAAGTCGATCTTGATTCCCTGATGACGGACAATGAATCCTAGAAATTTCTCAGAGGTGACGCCGAAGGCGCACTTTAAGAAATTCATCTTTAGATTATGTTGTTGTAATCATAAAAACATGATTCTCAAATCATAAAAATGGTCTATTTTCTGTTTACTTTTGATGACCAAATCATCCACATAGCACTCCACTTTTCTGTTAATGAGGTCATCAAAGATCCTTGTCATTGCTTGTTGATAATTTGCTCTGACATTCTTCAACCTGAATTGCATCACAGTGTAGCAGAAAACCCCAATCAGTGTCCTAAAATCTATAAGTGTTGCATCCTCTGGAGCCATTTTAATTTGGTTGTAACCTGACAATCCATCCATAAAGGAGAAAATCTCATGTGTCGAAGTGATGTCCACCATCAATTCTAGTATCGTTAATGGAAACTCATCTTTTGGACAGGCTTTATTTCAATCCATGAAGTCGACACATACATGGATCTGTCCATTTTTCTTCTTAATTTGTACAATATTGGTAAACCACATGGGTTATTGCTCTTCTCTTACAAAGTTAACGTCTATCAATTTCTTCACCTCGGTAATGACTTGTTGCTCTATTTTGAGGTGCATTCTTATGGGATTTGGTTTTACTAGGGTCATATCTTTGTCCACCACGAGCTTATGGACTACAACTTCTGGGGAAAATCCCGGCCTTTCATCATAACTCCATGAGAAGCATTCTTTGAATCTTGATAGTAACTTGATCAATTCTGAAGATTCTTCATTGCTGAGTACAGAACTTATAAATGTAGGTTGGGGTTGCTCCTCAGTCCCGAGATTAATTTTCTTCAGTTCATGAACAATTGATTTAATTTCTTCCTCAAATTCTGGTGAAGCATCTTCTATTAACTAATCTTGAGAGTCATCCTCTACATTGAGGCAATCCTCTTCCAATCCACTACTAACAACCATGTAAAATTTTGAATCATTGATTGATCCTATGGTACCAAATTCAAGACCCTCTTTCAAGTTAGGAGTTAGACTTTTAACATTCCATAATTTTTTAAAAAGTTGTAACTTATCTTTTGGCATTTTTCTTGGCACATATCCCTGTTGAATTAATTTTTGTACACAAGGATAAAAGTAACCAAAAGGTAATTTCATTAATTCGCTAGGATTCTCGTCCAAATTTACATGATTTTTAAGATTAGCAGAAGTAGAAGCACGGTAAAACTTGATCAGCTTTGAACTAGCTCTACAAACTTCCTTGAACTCTAAACTCTCAACCTTTTGAGGGAAAATAGGAGTAAGGTTTATGGCATTCACATAGTGGTTGATTTGATCATACATCAACATTTATTCACTTTTCTCCACATCTTCCAAGGATATCTCGTATTGTGGTTTCTTATGTTTTATATCATCATTTCCTCCTCGAAGCTTTCTTCATCATCAATGCTGATGGTCAGCTTAGTCCATCTAGTAATTGTATTGGTTCTTCCCCGTCCAAGTCCCCGGCCTCGACCTTGAGTGTGCAAAATAAAAAAACCCGCACGAACTTGCTGCAAAAGAGTAGTGCAAGATTGTTGAGGTAGGACTGAATGGCTTTGCCCTTGTGATCCTTATGAATTTTCATTTTTATTTGTCACAACCTCATGAGAGAAGACAGTTTTCTTTGGAGGCACGTAGAAGGCCAACTTCATGAACTGAAAATGGTTGAAAGTCTCCCTTAATGCAATGTTCTTGTCCTTCTTTGTAATATTTGATACACTGATGTAGAGAAGATGAAACCATGTTATGTTCATGAATCCACGATTGACCAAGTAGAGCATTGAAAGAGGTCTCGATGACGATGATATGGAATTTTGTGATTGTTACTAGTTCTCCAACTTTCATAAGCAGTGTAATTGATCCAAGGGCTCTTTATCCCTTCTGATTAAATCCTCTTAACATCATTTTATCGGTTTTAAGTTCTTGAGATTAAATATCCAAATATGTCAATGTTTGTAGACTCATTAAGTTAAGTGATGCTCCAGGATTCACCAAAACTCTGGACAACATGAATATGTCGATGTTAAAGGAGATGTAGAGCAATCGGTTGTGGTCAGCAGTACCAAGCAACAAGTCTTCATCTGTAAAACTTATCCCAAGTTGTTTCTTTACCTAACAAAATTCATCCAAAAATGTGCTAGCCAACTCAGCTAAGAAAATCTCTGGGTTAAGCAAAGCTGTAACAAGAGACTCTCTCATCTCCTTTGACAGGATCACAGCATCGTAGATGCTTAGTTTGGTCGGTAATCTTCTAAGATGAGCTAGCATGTTATAATCCACTTTATATAATCCTCTACTCTTTACTTGATTATGTGGTTCTTCCACTGGGGTGGCTCTTCTTGAGTTACTATTTGTTCTCCTTTATCTACTGGAGCTAACCTCGGGGGTAACACTTTCCCACTCCTTAAATTTATCTTTGTGATCTCAACTTCCTGAGATGTTGTAGGAAAATTTTCTGGTGTCTCTTCATCCTCATCGGAGAGACCAAGTTGATAGCAAGTGGTGTGCCATGACGCTCGAGGACTGACTTCTCACTCTTGATGCTATTATAACTGTTGTCGTTGACATCTTCTTTAGTCTGTTTAACGGGTTCATCGGACTTAAGTATGATTTGAGCATCGATTAAGGAATCAAGATCGGAGTTAGATTCAGCAAAGTCAATTACATTATCACTAGAAATAGTTAATACATAGCCAAAATCATAATCATTATATTTAAAATCTCCGGTGGGGCAAAAAGATAATCATACATGGTCAGAGGTTTGAGGATTTTCTTCCCTAAATCCAAGACAACCAATCTAACAGAGGCAGCCTCTATCCTACCCTTCACGCTATCGGTCTTCACGACATCTTCCTTCTCTTTCTCTTTTAGTTGTAGTGCTTTCTCTGGAGAAATCTCCATCTTTGGCTGAGTAGTGTGTAGACTCTAAACTGCTGCCTGAGCTGAAGCAGTTTGAATCTGATCCAATATCTTCTTGCACGATTTGCTTGAAACTATACTCTATCCATCTTCTTCTGAATATGGATCTATCAGAGCAATTGGCTTGGCTGAAATCATATTTACAGAACCTTTTTCAGGTTCTTTTAAATATTCTTTCAGGATTTTTATATTCCCTTCCTTAAGATTTTTTTAGAGCCAATCCTTGAAAACGAAACATTCCTCTATAGTGCATCCAAGAATTCTGTGGTATGGAAAATAATTAGGCTGATCTTTCTTGTCCACTTCCTCAGGTTTCCTTAGATCTGGCAATCTGAACTCAGGCTTCTTCATTAGAATTCTTAAAATTTTGGGTACAATTTTATCTTTGAAGGAATATGATGTGCTCTTTCAGTTTGAAAGGGTCAGACCCTTCTTATTCTCTATTTGATATGATCCTCCTTGGTGGGACTGGTGGCTAGACTAGCCATGTTGTTGTGTTCCTTGCTGAGCATGCTGTGACAATCATTGAGAACTTTGACGAGAATGTTCCACTTGTATCTTCAATGGCTATTTTCCCTTATAAACTATTGCTACTGTCCCGGACTTCCTCTCAAATATTTTGGATGTTCTGGTATTTTTTTATTTCTTTTGAGAATCAATGTTTTTAACATTCTCTTATAGATTGCTAGCTTTGCTGAGTAGCTTCTCAAAAGACTTGAAAATGAGTCCCTTAAGCATGAAAGCTACTGGCCCATGGATGCTTTTGAGTAGGATTTCAATCGCATGATGTTTCTATAGTTGCGGTTCACATTTCATGCAAAGGTTTCTCCACCTCAAGATATAATCCACTGTAGTATTGTTAGAATTTTGTTTTTCTATCATGAAATCTCCAATAGAAATGTGATGCTGCACTCCTGTAAATCTCTTTACAAACAACTGTTCTAACTCAGCAAATTTCTTTACTGATCTGTTGGGCAGCTCAACATACCAATCAAATGCTATCGCTGCCAGGCTGCTGACAAACTAACAAAAAAGTAAGGCTTTGTTACCTCTGGTATTGCCAAAACTGGCTCGGAAATGTGTTATGTGCTATCTGGGATTTCTAGTCCAGTTAAATATCTTAAAGTTTGGTGACACAAAACCTTTGGGGTAGGGTCTACCCTGTAAAATCAATGCACCACCCTTAGATTGGGCTAAGGCCTCCTAAACTTGTTCGATCAGATCATCTATTTAATTATTTTTTTGGTATAACACTCAATGGAGAATCCTTCTTCTGTTGATCATCCCCGTTAGCCGAGGCAACTTTCCTCCTTTCATCTGTAATATATACAATCTCTGGTTGATTGACTTCTGGAGAAGCTAACTGCTGTGCTTGAGACTGTCAGTAAACTGTAGCCATGGTAGCCATGGAAGTGGCCATCTCTTTCATCCTTTTATCCATTTGGCTGATTCACTCATCCCTTAGTAGAACAGCCCTATGCAGATCATCAACGATGTTCCCTTCAATGAGTGGTTGGGTGTCGCATGCAGATGCAGCAGCTCTACTTTTGATAACATGAATATCCATAAAATTATCATCGAGATAGTCATTAAAGTCAAAATCTTCTTAATCATCATCAACAGAAACTCCATGTTCTCGGGCTAACACAGAAATATCGACCCTGAGCTTCTCAACCTTTTCTTCAACTATTAATTCTTGTATCATCTTGAGATCCTGGGGACTCTGTTGAACATCCTCCACTTGTTCATCCAACTTGGTAGCAACAGCTACGACGATGTTGGATATACTTCAGACCCTTGCTTCATTCCATGATCCTGTCCTACGGGCTCGCTAAACCATATTGGTACGACAACATTAGGTACCCTTACCTTTTTTTCTCGACGGTGATGTCTTTAGATTGGGCGACTTAATAAAGGCATTGCATGCCAAAGAGAGGTATGCTCCCCATGCAAACCAGGTACAATATTGGGAAATCACTTCATATTTTCCTTTGGAACTTTAGAGATGTCCCTATGACTGGTAATTGGTAGGGTGCTTGGACACAAACGTGACTTAACCGATCGACAACCTGCAGGTCTCGGAGTAACACCAGTAGAATTAGTGGTTATGACGGTAGTATCAATTCTGCTTTCCAGGCAGATCCTGATGGGAATGCGAGCAGGAAAAGTTTTAGTTGATCTTTGAGATCATTTGGCAGATTTGACATCTATTAGAATTTCTCTCTTCAAGTGAGGGGTTACTACAAATCCCACTCGTTTAAGCAATTCACCAACTGAACAACCCACTTTGGTAGCTAGTCTCTGGAATATTGTACTAACTTGGGTGATAGTAGTGGATTTCTTCCTCTTCCCACCATGTCGATGAGGTAACGGTAAAGTAACAACAATCTTCTAGATACTTTCTTACCCATTGGTGTCCATTAAGGGATGGAACCACTCCCTCGCAGAAGCGGACAGGTCTCCAGCAATCCTAGTTCCTCTCGGTGAGGAATTTAATCTACAGACATTTCTTCATAAATCTGGGCTTTAGCCCCTCCAGACATTTTGGTTGTGGTTTCTTCTTTGTGACCAAGTTAATGACACAGTCTTTGAACTCGATCTAATTTCAAACACTGATGGCAGGATGGTGAATCCTTCAGTTGTATCTTCCACGATCATGACCTCTTTTCCCTTAGCAGAAGCGGGACCAACAGGCTTAGCAGGCGCTAGGGTGGTAGTACTTACCTTCTTATAGGAAGGGAAATCCTTGTGACAGTTCAGGTTGAACTCAGCAGATGGCTCCTAAACTTATGGAGCTGTAACTTTCATTACGACAATGGGAGCCTTTCTGAGCATGAATTCGAGTTCATCGAATCTGGCTCCAAACTTGATGGCGGGAGCAACATTACGGACATCACGGCTCATCGACAGGTTGTACAAGAAAGTGAGCGTAGGGAATTCCATTGAAGGAGCTTTAAAAAGAAAGCTCTGGGTTAGTTATTTGTCCAACACCTTGTAATTCTAGTGCGAGCACTAAAAATTAACAAAGGTTGATCAATAGGTTGGGTAAGTCTTTTTTTTTAATCTTAATTCGTGAAAAATATTTTGAAATTTAGTAAAAGTAACTTTGAAAATAGGAGAATTTAAATAATTATTTAAAGAAGATTTAAAGAGCAAGCGCAACACGACACAATTTGATTTAAAACGACATAATTTGATTTAATTTGCACAATAGCAAACCAAACTCGAAAGGGAAAGTGAAGTTAAGGACCCAGTGCAGGACTGACTTCACAAAGCATAATCCTTAGGCTAAACTAGTCCACCAACACACCTATTTTGGGTCAAACAATACACAAAAGATTAAAAGTCCTAATGAACTCCTGAACCTCTCTATTCAAAGGTGGTTGAACATGCGGTCTCGAATGCGGTCCTAAAGTCCGAAAGAATAGATCGTACTTACCTAAGAAAGAAATGGGTGAAATATGCCAACGGAAGAAGGGTAAGTTGGTCCATAAGGGACATGGACACATTACCGATGTATGAAGACAATATTTCCTGATTTAAATGGAGAAAGACACTAAATCCCCAGCGGATTCGTCAGAAGCTGTCGGCACAATTTTTGGGGGGTGGGGGGCCCGTGAGACCATCCTATGGAAGCTGTCGGTAGCCGGAATCGGAATCCCGTCGCCCGCTTCGGAGGGACATTTTAATTTACATATATAAATTTAAGTTTAGAAAAATATGAAATCAAACTGATCTCATATCTTTCAAAGTTTAGATGAAAGAGCGCTACACCTCAAGCTATGTATCTACCTCAAAAGATAAACACATAACTTTATAGTGAGGCTCAATCAAACAAACTAAAAAATGTATGAAATCCGTTTAGTCTATGAAACTATTTTACTTATAAGCCAACAAGTTCCCCTATTTAATATGAAAAATTAAATAGGGTTTATATTAAGCTGGGTTTGTTAAATTTTCTTATAAAGGCAAGCCCTTATAGTTAATTACATCTTAGATAACCGAAGTCACCTAAGAAAACACTCGATAAAATTCAAGGGGGTATTGTCTTCAAGAATTTCAAAGGATATGACTTCTTAATGAGATCAAACAAAGAGTTGTGAATTAGGAATGGCTCAAATTTTGAACATTTTATGGAATCTAAAGGAGGAGAGACTAGGGGATGTCACAGATCTTGAGGAGAACCTCGGTGACTTCTTATGCTATCCTGTGGTTTGGTTTCAATTTAGAGGAGATATGATTCAATGTTTTATCCTTCCATTTTTATTAATTAGGGCTTACATTCATATGAAACGATCTCACAAATAGCCTGAAAGATATGGGGACTTAGGTCGTGACATACGACAACCTCTGAACCCTAAAATAGGTTAGAGCATATATTGTATAACAGGGCTATACGAAAGCCTAAAGAGATGAGAATTTATGTCACACTATGTGGACAACCTCAAAATCCTATGGCTTGTTATTCAATTCTAAGGAATGGTTTAGACTTGTTATTCAATTCTAAGGAATGTTTTAGTTGGTGCAGACATGTTTTGCTGTTGAAGATGGTCGTGCTACCTACAAAGCTAGTTCCAAGCTCCTCATCAAAGAAAGTTTAAGTTTTCTAATGTGTCAAGTCATAATGTTAAATCAAGTGTTTCCTAAGGTCATGGTTATTTAAATATTATGGGGAATGTTAAAGTTGATTAGAGCGACACCAGTTAGTATTCTACGATTCCCTCATACCGGCGCAACTATTTTTTTTGTGATTCACTTAGTCCAAATGAGTTTACTAAACTTAATTTAATGAGTTCCATACTATCAGATAGATCGTGAGAAATCTCTTCAAATAGATCGTGAGAAATCTCGTTGGCAACCGTAGGTTACCTCCTCCGAGGGATTCACGATCATCTGATAGAGACATTTTTGTTGCAATTTTTGTTTTATTTTATTTTGTTGTGATTAAATTTTGAGTTATTTTATATTTTAACTTTTGTGCCAGTGAATTTTATCTTATTTAAATTTTAGTTTTGGTTTCAGTTTTGTGGATATTTTAAAAGCTACAGTTTTGACATGCAGGGTGACTTTGTTGTTTAACATGCAAGTTTATATGTAGTGGAAAAGAGGTGAGAATAAATAAAAGTAAATTGTGATGCAATAACTTAAAAGCATAACTGTCAATTCTTCCCGTTCCTCCACCTGCAAGGTTAGCTTTGGCAAAAATTATATAATTTTCCAAGGAATTCAAATTGTAGGAGTAGATAAAGGTATAGCTACCAAACCCCAAGTTATACCTTTATTGAGTCTCAGAAGATCTTAGCAAATGATTTTAGAACAAAATATAGCAAATTCAATTTTCCCTTCAAGATATTTAAGAGATTCCAAAGTGCTCAGAGCATGACCCTGAATCACTTTGAATATTTCTTGAAATATTTCGAGTTGATTTTAAACTTATCGTATCATTTTATTAATCATCAAAGGCATCCAAGATTAAGCTAGGGTTATCCCATTGCTCAAGGAAACTTGATGTTTTATTTATCCCGAGGCTAGGATACTCAATTAATCAATTGATATTTCACTTAAGAATTATGTGGGTGGATGTATTTAAGGCAAATTTGAGTAAGTAAAGATTTTAGTTTTCAAAGTTGAAATCAGGCTTATAGTGTGAAAAGGTGTTAATCATCAATCATGTTATCTTTTGAATCCAATCAAAAGAGTATAAATGTCATGTCAAGGCCACTACCAAGCCATGAACAATCATAATAGGTGAAATGAAAACAAGCAAAATTTTGATTTAAATGACATGTATTATTATTGAAAGCTCACATTGCCATCTATTATGGGCTTAAAATTAATGAAATATTATCTTCCTAACTTGGACCCATCACTTGAGAATCATTTAATTTTTATTGGCTTCCAAGCCATGATAATTAAGGAAATTACAATTTTGTTATTATTATAGAAAAGGTGGTAAGTGAGTTCCTACCTTTTAATCCTATTATATTTCAATCATTCAAACATGTTCATTACGATCAAAATTACCCATCTTCCCTTTAAGGAATCCTAAATCTTGATTGAGGCACAAAAACTTAAAGTTACTCTTTTGCCTTTTGGGGCTCTCCACCTCATAACTCATTAATCAAAATTCAAATAACTTTGAGAATTTTTAGTGTCCTATCCATGGGTCAATTAAAACATTAGAGGAGAAATGTGGATCTTCAAAATTTAATTTAATTTAATAAATTATTTTAATTTAAAAGGTGTTATTTTCAAAGTTGATTTACTTGACTATCCAAAATAATTTTTTTATTTATGAGAAAATTAATAGAGGTCCCCTTACGTCAAAGACACTTAGACAAAATTTCATGATTTTATTAATTAAATCTCGATAAATATTATTTAATTATGAATCAATTTTAATGATTTAATCACATGTAAAATAATGTTTGAATCAAAAAAATTACCTCTATATTTTTATTAGACCTCTCCATGTTCAGAGAACTAAGAGAAATTTTTTTTATTTTTATGGTTTTTAATTTATTTATTATAATTATTTTAATGAAAAAAATAAGAAAGGTTCATTTTTAAGCTTTTGAAATTCATTTTTAACTTAGAAAAATTAGGAAAAATATATTAATGAGTCCCAAGTGATCACAAGACCATTAAGCACATTTTGAAACCGAGACCATTAGGCACATTTTAAAACATATTGCTATTTTTTTAGTTTTTAATTATTATTTATTTATTTTTAGTTATTTTAAATTCAAAATAAAGCTCAAAAATTAAATATTTTCTCAAAAATAAATTTTATTTTTCCTAAGTTCTTCTAGTTATAAGGAACTCAGAAAATCACTTTTCATAATATTTCCAAGTGTATTTAATTTAATATAATTATTTTTGTACAAAAATGTAATGTTTCTTAGAAAATCAACTTTAGTGCTCAAAATTAGTCAAATAATTTTTAAATTAATACATTAAACATGATTTTTATACACATTATGGGATTGATTTTGTCAATTTTTTATTAATATTTAATTTACATAAATTATAATAATATATAAACAATTAATTAACTATAGAAATTTGCAAAATAATTCAATTCATCATGTCATTTTTTCTAAGCTTCTCTGTCCATAGAAAGCCTACTGAAACTATCCTCATAATTTTTTTATGTGATATTTTAATTTATATAAGTAAAATAAGCCAAAAATAATCATCTCAGCTTGAAAATTTGGGTTAGAGACACAGAGATGTCCTCTGACCTTGGAAAAAACAGAGATCATCCCCCTATCATGAGGAACAAACCCTCAAAGTTTCAAGCAATGGTGAGCAATGCTTGATCATAATGAATTAAAATACTCTAGAAAGTATTTAATTCATTAAAAATCAGAGAGTCGATAAATAATTTTTATTTTTATTCCACATTATTCTTCTCTATTCACTGAGCAAGAGAGTATTTTTATTTTATTTTAATGATTTTTCGAGAGAAAGATATGGATTTTAAAAGTTGTGGTTTTTAAATAGATAAAATAAATCCAGATTTTTCTATTTAAACACGCGGTGCGACCTCAACCTACGACAGCTTCAAAAAGTCACATGGCACTCCACCATTCAATGTTGCCAGTCTCCTTAGTGCCTCATCAGCTCGCGATCAGACGGCATCCGTTCGTCATCCCCAATTGAGTTAACCCGAGAACCGTTCACACTAAAACCTTAAGATCTTCGTCTAGACTCAACCAAATTGTATGGGATTTATTCCTAAACCTTCATCTCCTCATGACAACCAAATCTAAATGGCTTATAAGGTATGAAATACACTAAATACGTATGGAGAATCAAAATAGGCTTGGATTAGGGTTGAGATTCAATAACTTTTTCTGAGAGGAGAGGCCTCAATCACATGGTTTTTGAAGCTTCAAATGGACTCAACAAACCTCCAGATAATTTCTCGGCCTATGGTGATTTATCTAGATATGATTTCGGTCAAACTTGATTTCAGGTTTTGGTCTAGAGCTATCTTAGAGGCTTTCTGTGATGGGGCTTCTATGTGGAATCAAGTTCTCTCACTCAAGGGATGGTGTGTGCATAGTTAATTGGAGTTTGGTGGAGTGTGGAACTATGATAGAAAGTGTCCTGGTTTTCCCTAAATTTTGAACTCAAAATTGAGCTCTCAGAAGGGAATCCATAGGGGGAAAATGGTGGGCTTAAGCTTAGGAGTTCTTGAAGAGTGTCTGGCAGCAATTGAGCAGAGTCTCCCCAAGAAAATTTACTAGCTCCTATTCTATCCATGGACAAGGTGGTTTAAATAAATGGGCTTGGAGCTCAGGGCTTCAATTTCAGTGCAATTGGGTGCTTAGGTGGAGGGCAGAAAAATGTCAAGGACCAATTGGAGCTGGCTAGCTTGGATGGGTGAGATTGGGTTTGAATGGAGAAATGGGGCTCTCGATTTTGGCATTTTTTAGCAACTAGGGCAGCTGACCAAAGCAGGACAGGTGTTATGAAGAGTTCTCAACATTAATTGCGTGTCAATTTTGGGGTTAGGGCATTTAATTTGGTGGAATTTGGGCATATGGCTAAAATGGGGCAAATTCGGAAGTTTTTAATTTGGGTTGAAATTGAGTGAAATTGAAGGGAGGTTTATGATGGTTACCCACTAATGATTTATGATGATGGTGAGGATATTTTGGTTTAGACAATAAATGGGGTGAAATTCCCTAAATCAGGGGACCATTTATCCAAAGCTCAAATAGCGTGGGCTAGATGGGTCTATCCTAGTCATTAAGCTCCATTTGGTGGCTGTGGTTTCATTAATTTGGTCACTTATGCATGGCTTAGTCATTTTTGGTGCATAGGTTCAATTTTGGTTGAATTGTCTTGAAGTTGGATTTGGGTTAGGCTAGCCATGAAATTTAGCTCAATTGATTGATCAATTTTTTTAGATTATTTTCATAAAGAGTTTAGAAAATATTTCGAGTGATTTTGAATTGATTTGGAGGTTCAATTCGAAAGAATTTGGACATTTGATCAATTTGGGGATGTTGGGTTAGACTTGGGCTTAGGTTGGGCTAGAGTTGGGTTAAGTCCAAATTGAGATTTCAAAATATTCTATAGGGATGTGATGAAGAGCTTTAAATTTTAATTTAGCGCCAATTTTGGGGTTAGGTCATTCAATTTGGTGGAATTTGGGCACATGGCTAGATAGAGGCAAATTTGGGAATTTTGGATATGGGTTGAAATTGAGTAAATATGAAGCTTGAAAAAGGTCAAGTGAGTGTTTAACTTGGTTTGTGGAGATGTTTCAAAGAGTTTATGATGCATAATTGGGGCAATTGGAAAGATTTCGGTGTTCAATTGAGTGGGATTTTGGTTTTAGGCCAAATTGGGGATTTTGGATTTGGGTTGAAATTAGGCTCAAATGTGGGTCAATTGGACTTTTTGGTTTGAATTGAATTTTATTATGACTAATTTGAAAGAGGTTTATGATGTTTACCCACTAATGGTTTGTGATGATGGTGAGGATATTTTAGTTTAGACAATAAATTGGGTGAAATTCCCTAAATCAAGGGACCATTTATCCAAAGCTCAAATAGAGTGGGCTAGATGGGTCTATCCTAGTCACTAAGCTCCATTTGGTGGCTGTGGTTTCATTAATTTGGTCACTTATGCATGGCTTAGTCATTTTTGGTGCATAGGTTCAATTTTGGTTGAATTGTCTTGAAGTTGGATTTGGGTTAGGCTAGCCATGAAATTTAGCTCAATTGATTGATCAATTTTTTTAGATAATTTTCACAAAGAGTTTAGAAAAGATTTGGAGTGATTTTGAATTGATTTGGAGGTTCAATTCGAAAGAATTTGGACATTTGATCAATTTGGGGATGTTGGGTTAGACTTGGGCTTAGGTTGGGCTAGAGTTGGGTTAAGTCCAAATTGAGATTTCAAAATATTCTATAGGGATGTGATGAAGAGCTTTAAATTTTAATTTAGCGCCAATTTTGGGGTTAGGTCATTCAATCTGGTGGAATTTGGGCACATGGCTAGATAGAGGCAAATTTGGGAATTTTGGATATGGGTTGAAATTGAGTAAATATGAAGCTTGAAAAAGGTCAAGTGAGTGTTTAACTTGGTTTGTGGAGATGTTTCAAAGAGTTTATGATGCATAATTGGGGCAATTGGAAAGATTTGGGTGTTCAATTGAGTGGGATTTTGGTTTTAGACCAACTTGGGGATTTTGGATTTGGGTTGAAATTAGACTCAAATGTGGGTCAATTGGACTTTATATTGGTTTGAATTGAATTTTATTATGACTAATTTGAATTTATAATTTAAATTGGAGAAGATTGGGATCAAATTGTTGGACATTTAGGATGAATTTGGGGAAATTGGGCCATTAAGGGCAGTTTGGGTCTTTTGGTCAAAGTTTGTCAAATTGATCAAATTGGATTTAATTGAAGAGTCCAAATTGGTTTTGGAGACATTTAAAATGATTTTGATGGTTTTAGGAAAGTTTGGACCACACGGGTATTTTTGTAATTTTGGCAAATTTAAGGGTATTTTGGTAATTTTGAAACTTTTTTTCAGATTTTGGGTAATTTGGTTAATGTCAAATTATTTGAGATGGTTTTTGAATAAACTAGGGTAGTTTAGGTAATTTTGGAAATTTTAGTCAAATTTGGGGTTTGGGGGTGTTTTAGTAATTTTGCTAGATTTGGGGAAAAAGGCTAAGTTTGGTATTTTGGTGAAAGTGGGGTGCCAACCACCCTATTTGAGCCATGGACCAATGGAATCCTCTATTTTGGGTCCTTCATGTATTTTTCTTAGCTAGACCTTAGCCTAGGGCTAGTCAGTCTAGGGGACCAACTACATGAGTCTCCCAAAGGGTTAAGGGCTTCAAAGTTAGGTAGGCTTACGCTTAAGGTAGTGAGTGGAAGTGTAATGTGTTAGTGAGCGATAGGATATGTACTAGCTCAAGACTAACACCTAGGGTCAACCCTAAGGACAAGTTGTCCTATGGGGACTCCCCTTGAGCTCCCTCATATTTGCCACACCTACCAAGTGCACCAAGTGCAGGTGGTCAGGATCAATATGTGGAACTTTAAGTTGAGCAAAGAAGGGTTTAGAATTTCTAATGGTGAAGGTTCATTTTCTAGTCCTCTATGAATAGTCAATAAAAAGTCATATGGCTAGATACTAGGCTGGTAAGGAGGAAATTAGACCTCAACCAAAAATGAGGTCAATAAATGGACCCCTAATAGGTGTGGTGTGTCAGGCTAGCACACCGCATGTATTGGCCTTGACCAACAAGATCAATAAAACCAAAACCAACTTCTAATTCAACAGAACCAGAACAAAGTGTATAATTGAGTGACAATTGTTTCCACTGGGGAGTAACAGATACTTTCACTGGGGAAAAGAAAGGAGATTTTGGGGACAATTGTCGGGCAAACCGACAGTCCCAGGAAAGATTTGATTTTAATTGAATATACTAAAAAAAAATTGGATTTCAATATAAGATCTTACGAAGGTGAAATTATGCGTGAGGAAACCAAATTGAGTGGAAAACACAAGCGCAGAGAAGGGAATGGGGCGTCTAAGCCTACTCCGAAAGTAAGGATGGGAATAGGATGTCTTAGCCTACCCCAATGGTAAGTATGGGAATAGGATGTTAAAGCTTACCCCGATGGTGGAGATGGGAATAGGACGTCTAAGCCTACCCCGAAAGGACAATCAAAATTTAGGTATTGACCTCCAAAGAAGAGATCAGAATATAGGTACTGACCCCGAATGTGTAGATGGGAATAGGATGTTTAAGCCTACCCCAAAAGGAGAATCAAAATTTATGTATAGATCTTAAAAGGAGGGATCAGAATTTAAGTATTGACCCTAAAAGTGTAGATGAGAATAGGACGTCTAAGCCTACCCTAAAAGGAGAATCACAATTTAGGCACTGATCTTAAATGGAGGGATCAGAATTTAGGTACTGACTCTAAAACTGTAGATGGGAATAGGACGTCTACGCCTACCCCAAAAAGAGAATCGGAATTTAGGTACCGACCTCAAAAGGGGGGCTTAAAATTTGGGTATTGACCCCGAAAGTGTAGATGGGAATAAGATTTCTAAGCCTACCCCAAAAGGAGAATTGGAATTTTGGTACCAACCTCAAAAGGAGGGATCATAATTTAGGTACTGACCTTGAAAGTGTAGATGGGAATAGGGCGTCTAAGCCTATGACGTCTAAGCCTACCCTAAAAGGAGAACCGAAATTTAGGTACTAACCTCGAAAGGAGGGATCAGAATTTAGGTACTGACCATGAAAGTGTAAATGGGAATAGGACATCTAAGCCTACCCCAAAAGGACTATCAAAATTTAGGTACCGACCTCAAAAGGAGGGATCATAATTTAGGTACTGAACCCGAGATGGGAGTTGAAATTTAGGTATTAATCCCAAAAAAAGAATTGAAATTTAGGTTCCGACCTCGAAAGAGGGGAATCAGAATTTAGGTACTGACCCAGAGATGAGAATTGAAATTTAGGTATCTATCACAAA
>NW_018224000.1:0-686 GCF_001263595.1 Phalaenopsis equestris
AATTGATCCGATAATTTCAATTTTCACATCGATTCAGTTCAATTCTTCTGATTCATAAATTTTCAATTATTGATTCGATAATTTCAATTTTCTTATCAAATCAGTTCAATACTTCTGATTCATAATTGATCCGATAATTTCAATTTTCACAACAAATCAGTTCATATTCTTCAAGAATTGATCCGATAATTTCAATTTTCACAACAAATCAGTTCATATTCTTCAAGAATTGATCCAATAATTTCAATTCTTACTTTAAGATCAGTCCTACACATCTGATTTCTTCTATTGGAAGTCAATTCCAAATGTCTGACTCTCGTTTGATATCAATATTCGTATTTTGAATTCCCGCTCTGAGGTCAACCCTTACATGTTGATCCCTATTAAAAAAAAAACAACAAAACAACACACTTAAAACTCACTATTCAATCCTTAGTGAGAATCCTCACTTTCTGATTTTCACTTTCTGATTTGAGGTCAACCCTTACATGTTGATCCCTATTAAAAAATCCCCGGCGAAAACAAATAACATACACAAGTTCACACTAAGTCGGATGACTTAGAAATTCATATTGATATTGTTGATTATGTCGGTCAACACCAATACGTGCGGTGTGCTTGTCCAGCACACCACACCTATTGGGGGTCCATTTGTTGACCTCACTTTTGGCTGAGGTCTAGAAATT
>NW_018224000.1:1717-2288 GCF_001263595.1 Phalaenopsis equestris
AAAACAACTTTCATCCTTCATGAAAGTTGTTCATAATGATGTTTTTGACCAAATACAACAATCAATTTGAGCTTAGCCCAAATCTACCTCAAGTTTGACTCAAGTTTAGCCCTACATGCTTAACTTAAGTCTAAATCCAAACCCATTAAAACCCATTCAAATTGATCACCAAATCAACTTCAAAACAACTTTCATCCTTCATGAAAATTGTTCATTATGATTTTCTTCGCCAACCACAATAATTAATTTGTTCTTAGCCCAGGGCTAGCCCAAGTTTGACCCAAACTTAGCCCAATATGCTTAAAATGGGTCAAAAATCAAAAATCCACCAAATTGATTAACCAATTGACCTCAAAATGACTTTCACCCTTCATGAAAGTAGTTCCTCATGATCTCCTACACCAAATGTCATATTTAATTGGGTCAATTGGCATGCCTAACCTAGCCCAAACACAAGATTTGGCCATATGCACCTTTTTGGAACTATGACCAAACCCAAACCAATTGAGCTTGGTATGATCAAATGAGCCTTGCCATGTCTCACCTTAGCCCCTAGGGTTGAGTCCCAAGC
>NW_018224000.1:3599-8719 GCF_001263595.1 Phalaenopsis equestris
TTCACATTAATTTAATGCATAAATTATTTTTAAAAAATAAATTAGGGTTAGGGGTTTTTCAATTCTCCATTCATATGGAATTAACACCTTAACTCTAAATTTTTATATGTTGTAGCCTCTGTCTAGGTGAACAATTTAAGCATTTTTACAAGTTCTTGAGCATTTTCTGTTCAAATAATTATAGAAAATTGCATATGGCTTAGAAAATTCTACAAAAATTCATGTGAGTTTCCTATGGCCAGAGTAGTCTTTGGAAATAATTTTATGATTTTTAAAAATCAAAATATCACTATTTTAAGCAAACCTCAATTTGCTTAAAATATTTAATTTGGAGAATATAAAGATCAAAATCATTTAATTTTTATTCTCCACTGTGATTTGTAAGTCAGAGTATTCACCATAAAAATTTTAAAGGATTTTGAGATCATTTAATATTTTTAATTAGTTTTTAAAGATCATTATTTCACTGGTTGGTGCCCTTTTGAGATTGCACTGCTTCTTCGACTGCTGCTGGGTGGGGTTTCTCCTGTTTCTGCTGGAGTCTCTACTATGACTACACCAATAGATATTGCTACTTACTCTCATTGGACCAAGGCAACCTATGTTGGGGTTGTTGGAAATTCTACTGAAGTTCTATTGGATTTGGACCACTTGGTATTCCCTCAGGAATTTCATGATACTGCTGCAGGTAAAGGAAGTTGTCCATGCATCAACCCACTTGGATCCAAGGAGGGAGAGACTGCTGTGCTCTTCACAAAAAGAGAGATAACCTCTCTCAAAGAAGAAGTAAAATTTACTTTAGTAGGGAAATTTCAGTTGGGACATCCAAAAATGGAGCTGGTTAGGAATTTCTTTGAATCTCTAAAATTTATTAGAAATTGGAAGATAGGGCTGTTGAATTGGAGGCACCTGCTAATCCAATTAGCTATTGAAGAAGATTATGCAAGACTTTTTGCAAAGCAATCAGTAATTATTGTTGGAGCTACTATGAAATTTGTTAAGTGGACTCCTGACTTTGATTCAAGTAAAGAACCACCTGTGATTCCTATTTCGTACAAGTTCCCAGGTCTCCCACTTCCTTTCTTTAAGTTGAATGCCTTGTTTAACATAGGAAGAGCTCTAGGCACACCTTTGAAAGTGGATGCCCCTACTTATAACAAAGTCAGGCCAGCACTGGCTAGAATACTGGCTAGCTGGCTAGAATACAAGTGGAGAGAGACATCACCCTCCCTAAATTGAAAAGAATCTGGATTGGATCAGATACTGATGGATTTTGGCAGGACATTTTCCCTGAACAAAAACCCTACTATTTCCAACATTGCAAAATGTTTGGCCGCACAATGGAAAAATGCTACAAATTACATCCACCAACCAAAAGAAATGCTGGCAGGGATCATAAGGAAACAGGAAACACCTCATTGAAAGCCATGGAAAACTTTGCTGAAGAAACACATCTGCATAACAGGAAGGATAACACCCAAAGAATTGAGGAAACACTCCCAACCATTAAAGTAAACTCTTCATCAGAGGATCCTTTAGGTGAGCCATCAGAAGTCTACCCCACAAACAGAAACACAGGGACTTCTCCAATCAATATAGTTAGAAAGGAAATCCAAGAAATTACTATAATCACTCCTTCACCTTCCACTCATGAGGAAGGACAAACAGACATTCATGGCAAGGCCCTGAGGATCATGTTATTGCTGGTATTGAGTAGGAAATAAAAGATTATTGGCAGGTACAAACAGCTGGAAGGAAAAGAAAACAAG
This sequence comes from Phalaenopsis equestris, assembly GCF_001263595.1. Classification (NCBI taxonomy): domain Eukaryota; kingdom Viridiplantae; phylum Streptophyta; class Magnoliopsida; order Asparagales; family Orchidaceae; genus Phalaenopsis; species Phalaenopsis equestris. Next base: position 5,369 of record NW_018224000.1, read on the forward strand.
TGACTGAAGTACAGAAACTACAACATGGAAGCTTAAAATAGGTTGAGAGTAAAGTCAGAACTAATATTGGTTCTCCCCACCATCACAGAGGCAGAACCAGATCAAGATCACAACCATCCCTCCAAATACATCCATCAAATGATTAAAATCCTTTGCTGGAACATTAGGGGAATAGCCAATCCCCTTTCTCTTAAAAGAGCTTTACATTTAAATTATAAATATAAACTTTGGTGCATTGTGATTCTTGAGCCTATGGTTCACAAGAACCATCAAAAGCTTATCAAGAAATTCCCTGGTTTCATTAATTTTGCCAATACCAATAATAAAATTTGGATTTTATGTAGAAAGGAAATCAGATGGAACATCGTTGTTAATCATCAACAATTTTTCCATTTTAAGTTCAATATAAATGGACATGTGGGCTATGCTACTTTCATTTATGCAGGTTGTACTAAGGAAGACAGAAAGGAGCTGTGGAGTTGCTTGTTGAATATCAGCCAGCTAATGGATTCCCCTTGGATTGTGGGGGGAGACTTTAACTGCATTGCTTCTCTTGCTGAAAAAATTGGGAGTAGAGCTCCTAACCATGCTAAAATGAATACTTTTAATGATAATATCCACAGTGCTGGGCTGTTTGATTTGGGCTTCAAGGGTCCTGCTTTTACTTGGAAGAGGGAAAAAATTTGGGAAAGAATTGATAGATGTTTGGTCAATGACAACTGGTACAACCACTTCCTTTTCACTTTTGTAACTTATCTTAGCCTTGTTGGTTCTGACCACAGACCTATCCTTATCACCATCAACACCTCAGATAACACATCTTCCCCTTCCCCATTTAGATATCTGAACATGTGGTCTTCCCATCCTTCCTACAACTCTTACATTGCCAACCTTTGGAATGGAATTTCACACGCTGACCCTCTCATCAAACTCAGCTTATTACAAACCAAAACTGCTAAAGCTCTGAGGAATTGGAGTTGGGGGGCTTTTGGGAATGTCCTCACTAATGTGCAGGAGCTAGAGCAAAATGAACAGGAGGGTTTAGTTGAAGAAAAGGAATTGCTGACTGTTCAAAATAAACTTCTTACTACTATTGATTATCAAGACAAAAATTTCTGAAGCAAAAATGAAGCAAAAAGCTGCTATGAACATTTTCAAGGAGGGGGACAGAAATACCAAATTTTACCATGCTTACATAAATTATAAAAGGAAATGCAATACTATTCATGTTATTGAGATTGTTGAGGGGAGTTGGCTTCAAGAGAATGCTGAAATAGCTAATGATGTTGTAAGCTATTTCAAAAATCTATTGAACTAAGAGCACAATCACAGAGTCCCTATTGATCTAGAGTATTTTAATGCTGAGCAGGATTACACTGCTAATTTAAAAATTGCTGACATCCATGATGAAGAGGATATATGGGAGGCTATAAATTCTATTGATAGTAATAAAGCAGCTGGTCCTGATGGTTTCACAGCTGAGTTTTATAAGAAATCTTGGAACATTATTAAACCTGAGGTGATAGCTGCTCTGGCCAGTTTTTGCAAGGAAATAATCTCCCACATTACTTCAGTGCTTCTACTTTTGTGCTGATCCCCAAATCTGAGATACAAACCACCTGGAATCACTTTAGACCTCTTTGTCTAGTTATTGAAATCAGCAAAGTGATCAGAAAAATCATTGTCAGTAGGCTCCAACTTCATCTTGAACACATCATTAAACCCAATCAAACAGCATTTGTGAAGGGGAGATCTATTATTGACAACACTCTCTTGGCACAGGAACTTCTGAATGATCTGAATAAGACTTGTAGTGGTGGTAATTTGATATACAAGTTGGATTTTAAAAAGGCCTATATTACTATCAGTTGGGGATTCATTATGGATGTTCTTACTGCTAGATGTTTCAACTTAGACTTCTGCCAGCTGATTTATAGATGGCTTCATAATAATAATCATTCTATTCTCATAAATGGCAAAGGCTGGGGGTCTTTCACTACATCCAGAGGTTTAAGGCAAGGGGGACCCCTTATCCCCCACTATGTTCATTATTGCAATTGACTGTTTATCCAGAATGCTGGATGAATTTCTTTTAAGACAAAACTACACTATTTATCATCATAGATCCAACCTTGCCATCACCCACTTGCTCTATACTGATGACATCATGGTATTCTCTAGAGCTCACAAAAATGTTGTAAGGAAAGTGTATCAGACTCTTCAAAAGTTCCAAGCACTCTCTGGCATGTGCTTCAGTCTTTCAGGCCAGAGAAGTGCCTACTAATTTTTAATAAACATGAAAATCCAAATTGCAAACATTGGTCTTCTAGTTATACTGGCTCTCAAACTCCCAGCTTCCTGTCAAGTATTTGGGGACCATGCTTCTTACTGGAAGAACGGAAGAACCAGACAAATTCAAGACCAATTCAATTTGAAGAAGTCATAAATAAGATCACTACCTACCTTAATGTGTGGACTCATTCCTTTATTTCAAATGGGGGCAGAATTACACTGCTAAAAAGCATTCTAACTACTTTTCCCACTTATATCCTACAGATGACTAATATCAAGAAAAGCACCCAAATTTAGCTTGAAAGGGCCTTTAACAGATTTTTATGGTCTGGACAGAGGCAGCAAATGCATTGAGCTTCTTGGCAAAAAGTGGCTAAACCCTAGCTGGCTGGGGGTATTGGCTTCAAGGGTATTAATCAGCTCTTCCAAATCAACTTATGCAAGCTTTGAATTAAGTTCAGAGCTCAGACTTCTTTGTGGCCTCTTTTCATGAAGGGCAAATATTGCAGAGACCAACACCCCACACTTGTTGAAAGAAAGATAGGGGATTCCAAAATATGGGAAAAGATGCTAAACATAAGACATACTGCTGAAAACCTATTCATTTGAGACTTGGGGAAAGGAGGCATAAATTTCTGGCTTGATAATTGGTGCCCTAAAGATTGGCTGTCCCCTATCTGTAGTACCCCTAATTCTGACCTCAAGGTGGCTGACTGCTGGGTGGATGATGATTGGTCTTTACTTAAACTTTCAAAGATTCTCCATGCCAATTCTGTAACAAAAATTGCTAGCATCAAAATTAACAGAAGAAAGCCTGATAGAATTATTTTTCAGTCTTTCTCAAATCAAAGCCTTACCAAAGCCATCTACTCTAAAATTTTCCAATGGGAACATCTAGCCTAGAGCACAATTATTTGGAACAATTTTCTATCCCCCTCCATGTCATTTTTTTTGTTGGAGGGTTTTTAATAATTTACTTCCTACTGATGATATTCTTAAACTAAAGGGTTTAACGGGGTCTTCTAAATGCAGGTTCTGTCTTCAGCAGCTTCAAGGGGC
>NW_018224000.1:8857-9787 GCF_001263595.1 Phalaenopsis equestris
ATACCAAAAACTGAAAAGATAGTCAGAAATAGCCTTTCCTATGTTCACAAGATGATTAAGTTTAGAAGATTTCCTAACATTTCTAACTCTTACTCTTTGGGACAACCTGACCAGATTTATATTCATAGGTTTTTCTGGAAACCTCCTGATTATCACACAGTCAAGATAAATACTGATGGAAGCTTCAATAAATCTGGAGCAGGTGTGGGGGGTGTCTACAGAAATCACTTGGGGAAATGCATATTATACTTTCACATTCCCATTGTTGTTGTTGATGTTATTGAAACTGAACTAGTGGCTGTCTATTGGGCCTTAAAAATTGCCAAAATGTCTAGCTGGTAAAACTTATGGTTAGAAGTGGATTCTACTGTTGTAATTAAGATATTGAAAGATGAGGAGCATGCACCCTGGCACCTTACTTATTGGATTAAAAAAATTAGAGAAATATCTTCAGAGCTGAAAGTGGAGCTAAAAGTGCAGTACACTTTTATTTATAGAGAGGGAAACCAGCCTTCAAATTGGCTTTCTAGACAAGGTTATAACATAAAGGAATTCTCTGTTGATGTTTCCCCTCCCCACACCATTCAGTTTTTATTGCAGAGAGACAGGATTGAGGTTCCACACTTTAGAATTTTTAATTAAGATCAAGAGTGACTGCTTTATTTTCTGTTATTGTTTTCCTTTCCCCCTCCTTATCTTCTTATTTTGCACCCCATGTTATCTGGGGTTTATTTTTAACCAAACTGTTGTTTTTGTTTAGCTTTTTGGGAGGATTGATGATTCTTGTATTGAATCAAAAGGTCTACAGCTGTTTTTTCTTTCTTGTAAGCCCTTCATTAATCAACATTTATGGAGACAAATGCATCTCCTTAAACCAATATATATATATATATATATATATCAACTAAAAGTGTATCTATAATATGGGGC
>NW_018224000.1:9985-24691 GCF_001263595.1 Phalaenopsis equestris
GTTCAAAGTTCTTTTTTATAATTTTCCGATCAGGCCATATTTTCATTTTCTCTTTATAGATTTGTACATTATTATATGCTTCATTTCTAATCTCCTCAAGTTCATTGAGTTGCAATAATCTTTTCTCTCCAACATCCTTTAGATTAAAACTAAATTCCTTAATAGCCTAAAATGCTTTATCTTCCAACTTTATCGGTATGTGGCATGTTTTAACAAAAATAAGTTTATATGGGGACATTCCAATAGGATTATTATAAGCAGTTCTGTATGCCTATAGTGCAGTAACTAATCTAGCGGACCAATCCATTTTATAAGGATTTACAACTTTTTCTAAAATTTGCTTCATTTTATGATTTAATAGCAGACCAATCCATTTTATAAGGATTTACAACTTTTTCTAAAATCTGCTAGACCACTAGTTTGTGGATGATAAGTAGTAGAGAATCTATGCATAATATTATATTTTCTAATCAATTTCTTGATCCTCTTATTCCAAAAATGGGATCCTCCATCTGTAATAATCACTTTCGACATTCCATATCTTGTAAAAATATTTTTATTTAAAAATTCTGAAACACCTCAAGCATCACATTTAGGTACATCAATAGCTTCAATCCATTTGGATATATAATCAACAACAAGCAAACTATATATACATTTACAAATGAAGACATAAATGATCCATTAAAATCTAATCCCTACACTTTAAAAAGTTAAACTTCCAATGTGTAATTTGGAGGCATTTCATTTCTTCCAGAAATATTTCCTACTCGCTGACATCGATCACATGTTTTTAATATATTCATTAACATCTCGGAAAAGGGTAGGCTAATAAAATCTAGCTTGCAAAATTTTATGTGCAGTTCTACTAGTTTCAAAATGTCTTTCAAATTCAGAATCATGACATCATTTAAGGTTTAAGTTTTAGGGTTTAGGGCTTCGAAAATTTTATGTATAGTTTTACTAGTTCCAAAATGTCCTACAAATTCAGAATTATGACATCGTTCAATTATTTTTTTTAATTTCTTCGTAAAGCACACACCTTCTAATGATCAAATCTTTACATTGTTTATATAAATATGGGTCATCCCAAAAATAGAATCTTGAATTATGAATAAATTTCTTTAATTGTTGATTCTTTATATCTGGTGATAGAATATCACTCACAATATAATTTACTATATCGGCATACCACAATATATTCTTTATATTAATATTATACAATTTTTCATCAGGGAGAGTTTCTAAAATTTCATTTACAAAATCAGTTAATATTTTTTGTTCTAGTCTAGACAAATGATCAGCTATTTAATTATCGAGTCCCTTTCTATGTACTACCACAAAATCAAATCCTTGAATTTGAAGTATCCATCTAATTAATCTTGGTTTAGCATCCTTATTTTGCATCAAATATTTGATAACAGAATGGTCTGTATGCACTATACATTTAGCTCCAATTAAGTAAGGTCTAAACTTGTCAAAGGCATAGACAATCGCTAATAACTCTCTTTCAGTACTGGTGTAATTAATTTGAGCATCATTTATAGTTTTACTAGCATAAAATTCTACTTTAAAAATTTTATTATACCTTTCTCCTAAAACAACTCCAATAGCATGATCACTAGCATCACACATTATTTCAAATGGTTTCTCCCAATTAAATGAAACTATTATAATGAAACTATTATAGGTGAAACTATTATAGGAGCAGTGATTAATTTTTCTTTTAATAGTTCAAATGTTTTTATACATTTCTCATTAAAATTAAATTTAGTATCCTTTTCTAAAGGTTGGCATAATGGCTTAGTAAATTTTAAGAATTTTTTTATATATCACCTGTAGAAACCAGCATGTCCTAGAAAACTTCTTATCCCTCTAACCATAGTAGGAGGTAGTAGTTTCGTAATAACTTGAATTTTTGCTGGATTTACTTCCATGCCATCTTCAAAAATTTTATGAACAAGTATAGTTCCTCCTGCAACCATAAATTGGCATTTTTTCCAATTTAGTACTAAGTTGATTTTTTCACATAGTTCTAGAAATTTTTCTAAATTATATTTTTCTAAATTATTTAATCTAAATTATTTAAACATAATTCAAATGAAGTTCCTCATACAGAAAATTTATCCATCAATACTTCCTTTCCACATTCAATTAAATTACAAAAAATTGACATCATACATCTTTTAAATTCCGCAGGTGTTTTACATAGTCCAAAAGGTATTCTACGGAAAGCAAATGTTCCATGAGGGCTTGTAAATGTTGTTTTCTCTTGATCATCAGGAGCAAGCAGAATTTGATGATACCCAGTATATCCATCTAGAAAGCAATAATATTTTTTTCCAGCCAATCTATCCAACATTTGGTCTAGAAATAGTAAAGGAAAATGATATTTCCTGGTGGACATATTTAATTTACTATAGTCTATACAAATTTTCCAGCCAGTAACTTGTCTTTTTGGACTTAAGTCATTTTTCTAATTTACTTCAACTGTCACTCCTTTCTTTGGAACACAATGAATTGGACTTACCCAAGCACCATCTGAAAAGGATATATAATTCTAGCCTTTAACCATTTTAAGATTTATTTTTTAACAACATCTATCATTATCGGGTTTAATTTCCTCTAAGGATCACCTTTAGGTTCGTATTGTTCATCTAATAGAATTATGTGCATTCAAATTGAAGGACTGATTCCTTTAATATCTGCTAAAATCCATCCAAAGGCCTTCTTATATCTTTCTAACATTTTTACTAATTTTTTTCTTGAATTTCAGTTAAATCAGAAGATATAATAACAAGCAATGTAGATAAATCTCTTAAAACACATATTTTAAATGGGTAGGTAATACTTTCAATTCAAGTTCAGGTGATTTAATACTTAAAGGAATAAGATTTTTATTATCATTTCCAAAAGGTTTAAAATTTTAAAATTTTCCTAAACATAATCTAAATTTTCTTCTTTTATTTCATTTTCATTCTCAAAATTCTCTTCTTGCCTTAATTTTTCTTCAAACATTCCCTTAAATCTCTCATTACTTAGATAATCAGTAACTTCCATTAAATAACATTCATTATCTTTTTCTATCGCAGGTTATTTAATAGCTTTAGCTATAATAAATGTTACTTTTTGATCATTGACTCTCATTATTAATTATCTTTTTTGCAAATCTATCATAGCTCTCCTTGTTGAAAGAAATGGTCTCCCCAAAATAATAGGAATCTCTTTATCTTCCTTCATATCTAATATAATAAAGTCTACAGAAAAATTAAATTTATCCACTTTCACTACTACATCTTCTATAACTCCTTTAGGATAAGTTGTTAATAGATCAGCTAACTAAAGAGTTACAGTAGTAGGGGAAATCTCTCCTAAATCTAAACTCTTAAAAACTGATAGAGCCATAAGATTAATACTAGCTCCTATATCACATAAGACTTTTCCAAAAAATTTCTCTCAAATAGCACAAGGTATAATAAAACCACCAGGATCTTTTACCTTTTCAAGAAGCTTTTTTAGAATAATTGTGCTACACTCTTCACTTAGTGCAATGATATCGTGATCTACAAACTTCCTTTTCTTATTTAGTATATCCTTAATAAATTTCACATAACTTGGAATTTGTTACAAAACCTCAATAAAAGGAATATTTATCGTTAAATTTTTAAGGATTTCCAAAAATTTTGTAAATTGTTTATCTTTGTCTTCTGCTTCAATCATTGAGGAAACTGAGGTGGCAATTTTTCTAAAGAAATTTGTATTGGTTTATTTTCATCATTGTCACTTTCAATTTCTACCTTCTCCTTCTGAACTTCAGTTTCTCTTTGGATTCTTATTTCCACTTCTTTTGCACTTCGTAATTGAATAGCTTTAATTTGCTCCTTATTCTGATCTTTTGGATTAACTTCAACAGTACTAGGAAGAATTTTTGAAGGTCGGTTACTAAGTGCAGTAGCAATATGTCCTAATTGGTTTTTAATATTCCTAATTGTAGAACCTTGATTCAGTATTTTATTTCCCATGTTCAACATTACTTCTTCCATAGTCAACATATTCTCCTTAACTTGTGAGTTATTGTTAAATCCAAGAGGATAATAAGGTCTATAGTTAGGATTCCTTTGGTTATTTGAATTTCCTGAGGGGTTCACCAAATTTTTATAATTAATCTAACTAACATTAGGGTGATTTTTCATCTAGGAGTATAATAATTAGAATAGAGATTATTATTTCTATTATTTATAGCATTCATAATTTCATAAGATGATTGAGTATCAATTATATGACGCAGCGGGAATTTGTTAAGCTTAATAATAATGATGCAATGTAACCCAAACTATAATATAATCTTGATGAAAATAATTTATCTTTAAATATCTCGTTCAAATCCCAATTCTCATTTACATACTACGCAAGTATACGTATCGTTCAAATAATATTGGACTCTATTGGAGTCCTAGATATCGATTGCACAGGGAAGCTGAAAATATATATAAGCTATTTATTTATATTTTTTTATAATATAAAAACAAAGTGAAGTGTTAAGTTTGAAATTAAACTATTTAAGTGAAATGCTACTAACTATGCAGATGTACGACTATAACAAGTAAATTAAACTAAATGCTAGACTTTCAAAAGTAAATTGTTGAAATAAAATAAAACTTTTTGTTGATGAAAAGTTTAAGTATGAGATAACATCCTTCCCCTTTAAAATGAAAATATGGCTTGTGAAGAAATTGAAATCATTTATAAAATATATTTAAAAATTATTTTGTGCCAAATAGGAGCAATCCCATTCTCCACCTTCTTCCGAGCGCTATAAAGAACATTGACTAATCCAGAGTTGATCCCCAATTCTGTGGTTAGGCTGGGAGGATAGCGGCTGCCATTCTAGAACTCCCACTACTCCCTTCCCCGAGGGCTAACATGCTCGCATTTTTTTCCAATCAACTAAAACAAATTGGGGATTCTAATCTGTCACCTAAAAATCTTCCAATTCTACATCAATCAAAGTATATTTCCCTATTTATTTGGACCAAATCAACTGAATGAAATACTCTCCCATGAAATCAAATTTGATTCTCCCTTTATAGTAGAATTCATATCCCCTTTTCAGAACATATAATTCTCAACACATTTTAACAATTCAATTGGCCAGATCAAAAAGTAAATGCAGATCGGAGTTCAAATCATCATAAATTATTGACATTTAAAACCGTAGAAAATAAAATCAATTCTTCACAAAACCATTTCTTCAAAGTAGAGAGAAGGATAAAGAAGACGAAGAGAGAGAAGGATAAAGAAGACTACTCAGAATTCATGAAAATGATAAGATATAACACAGATTTCATATATGAAAATAGGTTTACAAACAAAAGAAAAAAAAAGTACAACTTATCTCGCAATCCTTCCCAAGAAAATCTCTAAAAGTTCTCTCAAAGCCTTTCTCTCTGTACAATCTCTGCCAATTCTCTCTTAAAAGTGTAATGAAGAAGAAATCTCTCACTTTCCTTCTCCTCTTACAACTCTAGAAGAAAATCTCCTCCTTTCAGAAGAAAATCTCCTCCTAAATCTCCTCCTTTCTCTCTCTAATTGATGCCTCTCTCTCTCTCAATCTTTTCATCCCCCCTCTAGTCTCTCTAGAGGTTCTCTTTTGTTGGCTGGTTCTCTCTTTTCTAAAGAATCTCAATTCCATCCAAAATTCAAAAGTCAAAACTTTGAATTTCAAAAGATGTGCGTCTTTGATCCAAGTGTCAAATCCCTTCAGATTGGAACCTTCCAAAGTGTCCACATGCATCGAATCACTCCATGGGGTGCTTAGAAAAATTGTCCCTTTAAAAATTTATGCAAAATTCTTCTCAAACCACCTTAATTTGAAAAATTTGCCTCTAGTGGATCATACGCCACTCATGCGCATCATGCGCCAGTGCTCTGGATTTTGGCGCATCATGCGCCAAACCCCAAAATTGGCTATTTTTGCTCCAAATTTCGCTTTTTTTGCCATTTTTGCTCTAAATGCCTAAAAATGAAATACCTCCAATAAAAACACAAAAAAAAACCTATCGTTAAAGTGCAATATCACCAAAATAGACATTAAAAGAGTACTTAAAACAATATATTAGTTTTGAGGATCAAAATCCCCCAAACATAAATGTTACTTGTCATCAAGTGATACTTTTATTACATAAAAGCATATGTCCTTAGAATAGAGATTAACTTATCGCTTCTATACTTTAGTTCTATAAATAGAATAGCAAACTTTAAGAAAAACATTAAATAACTTAGGTTCAAACTCCAAGTCTAGGAATATCTAGTAATCAAAATTAAGATTTATGAATCTCTTTTCTTTCCAAGAAGAATTGCAATTTATCATGCTAAGGACATTTAGAAATATCATATGAAAAAGAACTTCATAAGAAACTTTACTAGAAATACTACTAATACTTCAATACAAGTTTAAAAAGTATAATAAAGCTCCTTCCTTAAGTTGATTCAAGTGAAGCCAATTTTTTATTATGCATCTCCTCAAGCTTCTCCTCACCTTTTTTTTTTCTTTTAGGATCTTTTTAATCATTTCTTTTTCTCTTTTTTTTGGTGAGAATTACTATATCTTAATAGCCTTTAATAATTTTGACCTTCACTATCCTCTTCTTAAAGTCAAAACTCCTTACCTTTTTTCACTTTATAAATTTATATTAGTTTATGATTTTCATAAAGTCCCAGTCTTTTCTTCTTACATGAAGCTCTAAAATTCATAATACTTCAATTATACAATTTCCTATACTTTAAATAAAAAAAACTTAGTCTTATCTTATTATACAAAATATCTTTAACTTTAGAATTGAACTTCATTATTACTTTACCTAAATACTATCACCAAAAATGAGTATAAAATATGGGTCTAAAAAAACATATATTTTTTGTGTGTCAATATCCCAGACCATGTTAGATAAATTTTGAAAAATATAGTTACTTAAGGACAAATAAAATTAAGTTTTCCCCATTTCAAAAGAAAATTTTCTTTCCCCCAAACTTAAATTTTTAAATGATTTTAAAAACAATTTTGTACAAAATTTTAGTTGGTGAAAGAAAACAGTAAATGCATGAAAATAAAAACTAACCTGTAGAGGATTTCTGAACATGAAATTGGTTCGAGTATACTGTAGGTACTAACTGTAAAACTACATGCAGGCTTTAAAGCATTAAATAAAACATAATATATTCTAAAGAACTTTCTGGGAATTAAACACTTAAATACAAAAATTGAAAAAAATAAAACTGAAAAATACTAAAAATGCAAAAAAAATGAAAGTCTACAATTATTATTACGAACTACAAGTTCACAACACAACATAAAAAGTTTTGTTACTACAACAAGTTTTCCAAATAAAAGTACATCCTAATACAAACATTAATACAAACATAAACAACATAAACACATAAAAAATAACTAAGCAAGTCTCATAAAATATCAATCTTCATTTCCTTCCACTTCATCATCATCATCATCTTCTTCTTCTTCTCTTGCTTCTTCATTTTCATCACTAATGCGAGCATAGGGAACAAAGCTGGGGCAAACAGGAAAGTTCACGTTAGGTTCACCCACAAAGTGCCTAACCGTAAAATTTTGAAAATCTATATCATGTGGAACTCTTCTCTGTTGATATTCATCATTATATGCATTCCTTGCATTTATCTCTCCCAACTGAGTCTGTATATATTAATAATATCAAATTATTGAATCATAAGCTGGTCCATAACACCTTCCAACAATGCAACACTAGAAGTAGATGCCCCTGCAAAAGATGTAGAGGGCCTATCTATTCTTCCACTTCTAGACTCAACAAATAATTCTACCCTTTGATTCATGTGCTTCCCAATCGGATTTTGAGGTTGTAAGCTCTCTTCATTTCTATGAGATTCAACTCCTGATTGTTCACATAGAGTGAAAATCACAGGAAAGTTAACTATCTTATTATTCTTTATTTTCCACTCTCCTCTTCCATCTGTCAAAAAGGTAATAACTTCTTACAGTGATGAGTCAGTAATAGATAAATTGGCATATTCATCATGGAAGACATTTCTATCCCCATAAAATGCATTGATCCTTTCAAAGGTAAATTCCACTTGCATACCTCTCACCAAAATATGATATCCCGTAGTGAATCTCAAGTTTGCATAAAACTCATGGACCATAGGGATCATTGCCACAATAGTGAAGTAGTAGAATCACTCCTAATTTTTGGCGCAAATCAACCTCTCGACCTCGCCTCCCGGGGTTTCAAATGCCTGTTTCTGGATCATTATTTTATTCTCAAATAAGGTATTATAACTGTGTTGGGCTTTGAAACTAACAAATCGTCAAGCATCAAAGTCATAAGATGGTCTTCCTCATATAACTCAGAGAGCCATTGGAAATTCTACTAGAATCCAAATAAATTCCAAATAAATAACTAAATCCAAAATCTAACTCCCTAAGCAAGATTAGTTGGCAAGAAACTTTTCACCATGAGTTTTCTTCAAGCACTTTCATAAAAAATCCCATTTTTTGAATCTCCCAAAATACATGGTGAAAATAAAAAATTTCTAAGTTAAAGTGAAGCTCTTACCAAGAGAAAATGAAATTTATGATTTTTTTCTTCCAAATCCTTCTCTTTAGCCTATAATTTGATGCCCTAGATCAAGGTTTTGAGGTAGAAGATGAATCAAGCAGCAAAAATGTAGGTCGTCCATGTAATTTCCTGGTTTTACTAGGAAATATAACATGTTTGGACTTTTGGCGCATCATGCGCCAAGGCTCTGTAATTTGGCGCATCAAGCACCAGAACTTATTTTTGCCTGATTTCAGTTTCTGTGGAAATCTGCTCCATAGTGTTTTACATTAACCTCTATTTGACTAAAATAAACCATTCTAAGCTTAATTAAACATCAAACTAACACCAAATTTTCATAAACAACACAAAACTCATATTTATTTATGAAATCCGAGTTATTACAAACTAACGTTTTTCAAGCCAACACACAACAAATTCAGTGTTTTAAAGCAAACCATTATCTTCAACACTAAAATCTAAACATCAAACTTCAAAGAAAATAACATAGATAGTGCAACAAGTTAAAGTAAAGCAATCCAACATAACAAACTACAACAAACAATACTAGACAAAACATTCCGTGCTTAATTTAACTTCACTCATATTCGTCACTCCCGTTCTCCTTGAGATCTTCCATAGACTGATAATGCACATACAAATTGTAGAAGGGTCTAAATGAAATTTCATCAATTGCATTTGCTTCCTCAATCAATGCATGCTTCTTGAACATACGTACCAAACCATCTTCAATATTCCCGGTATGTCCAAAGTGTTCCTTAAGTCTCTAATCCAGGTGATGCAACATTTCTGAAATATTCTCAATTGCATGCATAAGATTATGTATCTCTCACTCAATCTTTTTAATTCTCTTTAAAAGTGCACTCGAGTTGTAGTATGTTTGAATAGGTGATGAATTCTGAGATCCTTGATCCATTAATACATCCATAACATTTTCATCTCTCATTCTAATGCAACTGCAGTAGACTTTTGCAGTAGCAGTAGACTTTAGGATCCATTGGCTTTTAAGGTAGTAATACTTTCTCTCAACTTTCATAAAATACTTGTGATTGACTGCAGAGTTGGAAAATAGTAGATGGTTGTCCCAATCAAGTTGCAGATCCATTCACAATCAAACCCAAAATAGATTTCACAATTATGGCTCTAATATCAACACATTTTCCAATTTGAATAAAGTAATTTAGAATAGCACTCTCCTTCGTAACCTTACTAATTTTCATAGTAGGTAGTAATTTTGAGGAAATGAAGAATTGCCATTCCTTTGAAGTAGGATTTAATAATGCTGAAGAAAAACTCACATTCACATCATCTTGGTCTTTCAAATTAGCATCTTCACCTGTAAGGTAACGGTAGAGTTCATTCATGTTGTCTCTTATAGGGTTAAAATTGCATAATGGCAGACAGGCACATTCTAAACATTTCATTGATTCTCAAAGGAGTGAATTGCACAAACCTTCCTCACACGTACATCATTCCTATAGATTATTCCTTGGTTGATCCCTTGAAGTTTTTCATAAAATTCTTTCACCACAGGGATGACTACAGTGGCAGTATTGTAGCAAAGCACTTCCCAACGCCTCTGCGCAATAACTTCTTCTACTCGAGCATTCAGTGTGTTCAATTCTTGATGCACAAATCCCCTCTGTTTGATAAGCCTCTTCTTGACTATAACTCGATCATGCAACTTCTGTGTGTCAAAATTGATGAACTTTATTCAGTTAAAAATTCCAAATCTAGCAGAGTTTCTAGAGTAGGAAACCATGAGAATTGAAAAGTGGTGACTCTTCCCTTGTTTTCCTCCTTAAAATATGTCTTGAACTCAGTTTTTAGGAGTTATTTGAAGGTGTCCCCACCAAAAACTGTCATTGGGCACATTTAATCATTTTCTTCTCCCCAGCGCATCATGCGCCAGCTCCAAAATTTTGCCCTTTCACTTTTATCAAAAAAAATTCTTAGTCTTTTCACAACGTTAGGCAAACAAAGATGTTTCTAAGTATTTTTTCTTAAATACACGGATTGCATAAAGAGATAAAACATAAACATGTATATATAATTTTAAACAAAATTTTAAAAATCAAAGTAAACAATGATACATATGGGTTGCCTCCCACAAAGTGCTTGGTTTAATGTCATCAGCCGGACATTCCTAGTCTCATTTTGGGCCATCTAACATGATAGTCTCTTTAAAATTTGGTTTATGACCATCAAAATAAAGTTTCAATCTGTGCCCATTTACTTTAAATATTTTTCCAGTCTTAGAATCTTCAATATTGACTGCTCTAGAGGGATAGACTTTTATAACTCTGAATGGTTCTTTCCATCTATACTTCAATTTTCTAGGAAATAATTTCAATCTTAAATTATATAATAAAACTTTCTATCTAGGTTCAAATTCTCTTTTTAGTATCTTCAGATATTGTCATTCTTTCATTTTTTCCTTATAAATCATCACATTATAGTAAGATTCATTCCTAATTTCCTCAAGCTCATTCAATTGCAAAAATCTTTTCTCACCACTTTCCTTCAAATTGAAATTAAATTCTATTATCGCCAATAAGCTTTATGTTCTAATTCAACTGACAAGTGACAGGTTTTCCAAAAATTAATCTATATGGGGACATTCCTATAAGTGTCTTATAAGCTATCATATACGCCCATAATGGAGTATTTAATCTAATAGACCAATCCATTTTGTCAGGATTAATACTCTTATCCAAAATTCTCTTAATTTCATGATTATATACTTCCACTAAACCACTAGTGTGAGGATGATAAGTAGCTGCAATTTTATTTATTATATTATATTTTTCCGCCAATCTTGCAACTGTTTCATTTCTAAAATGAAATCCTCAGTCAGTAATGATTACTCTCGGCCATTCCATATCTTGTAAAAATATTCTTAATTAAAAATTTTGAAACACTCCGAGCATCACATCTCGGTAAAGCGACTGCTTTTATCCATTTTGAAACATAATCTATCGCAATCAATGTATATACATTTCCAAATGACGGCATGAATCGTCCCATAAAATCTAATCCATATGCATAAAAAATTTCAATTTCCAAATTAAAATTTAGAGGCATGACATCGTCTTATAATTAAGTCTTTACATTGTTTACATAAATGAGGATCATCCCAAAACTAAGATTTTGCATCATAAATAAATTGCTTATCCTGTTGTCTTGTCAATCAATATGGTAAAATACCACTAAAATTATAATTTAAATTAGAAAATTCTATGGTATTTCCCATCCTTTTACAACATAAGGTTGTTCATCATGAAAATTATCTTTAATCTTTCTTTCAGAATCAACATATTCTTCCTGTTCTAACCTCGATAGATGATCAGTTATTTGATTATCAGTCCCTTTCCTATCAACTATCCCAAAATCAAATTCTTGCATCAGAAGTATCCATCTAATTAATCTTGGTTTAGCATCCTTCTTTTGCAAGCATTTAATAGCACAATGGTCAGTATGCACAACACATTTAGTTCCAATCAAATATGATCTAAACTTATCAAAAGAATACCCAACGACTAATAACTCTCTTTCGGTGGTGGTATAGTTAATTGGAGCATCATTAAGAGTCTTACTAGCAAAATATATGACCTTAAGATTCTTACCATATTTCTACCCTAAAATAGCTCCAATTGAATAATCACTAACATCATACATTATTTCAAAAGGTTTCTCCCAGTCCGGTGAAACAATTATAGGAGCAGTGATCAATTTTTTCTTTAACGTTTCAAAGACTTTAAGGAAATCTTGGTTAAATTCAAACTATATATCTTTTTCTAGAAGTTGGCACAAAGGCTTAGTAATTTTTGAAAAATCTTTGATATATCTCTTGTAGAATCTAGCATGTGCTAAAAAGCTCCCAACTCCTCTTACATTAGTTGGTGGAGATAGGTTCGATAAAACCTAAATTTTTGCAGGATCTACTTCCATGCTATTTTCTGAAATTTTATGTCCAAGAACAGTTCCTCTTGCAACCATAAATTGACATTTCTACCAGTTCAAAACAAGATTAGTCTTTTCACAACATTCTAGAACATTTTTTAATTGATTTAGAAGTTTTGAATACAGAAAATCGTCCATAAAGACTTCAATCCCTTTTTTAATCAAATCCCTGAAAATTGACATCATACATCTTTGAAATGTTGCAGCTGCACTACATAACCTAAAAGGCATTCACTAAAAAGCAAAAGTTCCATAAGGTCTAGTAAATGTTGTTTTCTCTTTATCCTCAGGAGCAATAGGTATTTGGTGATAACCGGTATATCAACCTAGAAAACAAAAATATTTGTGCCCAGCTAATCTATCCAACATCTGGTCCAAAAAGGATAAAGGAAAATGATCCTTCCGGGTGGCAAATTTTAATCTTTTATAATATATACAGATTTATCATTCAGTGACTTGTCTTATTGATATTAATTCCTTATGCTCATTCGTCACTACAGTCGTCCCTCCTTTCTTCTAAACACAGTGAATTGGACTCACTTAAGCACTGTATGAAATAGGATATATTATTCTTGCATCTAACCATTTTATAATTTCTTTCTTAGAAACTTCTTTCATCATATGATTCAATCTTCTTTGGGGATCAATTCTAAGTTTTTTTATCTTCCAACAAAATTCTATGCATACAAATTGAAGGAATGATTCCTTTAGTATCAACTAATGTCCATCCAAAGGCTTTCTTATATCTTCTTAAAGTTTTCAACAACTGTTGTTCTACAATTGTTGTTTTTTAGCATCATTTAATTCCAAGGATTTCAAGACAGGTAGTGTAGATGAATTGCCTAAGAACGCATACTTCAAATGTGTAGGAAGTGTTTTCAATTCTCGTTCAAGGGGTTTTTCAATAGATGAAATCAAATTGTTGTCATTTTCAACAGGACCTAATACTTCAAAACTTTCCTGAACATAATCCAGTTCTTTCATACTCACTTTCTTAGACTCATCTTGAATTTTATCCTCATCTTGATATTCCATATATTCCTTTTTAAATTCACTTTAGTATGTCTTTTTGAAATATTCATGGCTTAAATACTCATTAATATCCATTCTAAAGAATTTAATCTTTTGTTCTTTTGCAGGATATCTCATTGATTTTGCAATATTAAATGTAACCTCTTGATCACTAACTCTTATAGTTAGTTCTCCCTTCTACACATCTATCAAAGCTCTTCCAGCGGCTAGGAATGGTCTTCCAAAAATAATAAGAATTTCTTTATCTTCCTCCATATCTAATATAATAAAGTCCATAAGAAAGATAAATTTATCAACTTTTATTAAAGCATCTTCTATAACTCCTATAAGATAGGTAATCGATCAATTAGATAAATGAAGAGTTACAATTGTAGGTGAAATATCTCCTAAACCCAACATTTTAAAAATTGATAATGGCATAAGATTAATATTGGCTCCTAAATCACATAAAGCTTTTCCATAAAATTATTTACCAATATCACATGAAATTGTAAAACTTCCAGGATCTTTAAGTTTTTCAGAAAGCTTCTTCTGAATTATAGCGCTACACTCTTCACTGAGTGCAACCCTCTCATTATGTACAAACTTCCTTTTCTTATTAAGTATATCCAACATGAACTTCACATAGCTTGGAATTTGTTCCAAAGCTTCAACAAATGGAATGTTAATTTCCCAAAAATTTTGAAAATTGATTATCTTTATAATTCTGCTTCAATCTTTCAGGAAATGGAGGTGGTAGTCTTTTTACAGTAATTTTCATTGGTTTAATAGGAATTTCTAAGTCATGATGAAAATCTTCACCAAAATTTTCATTTTCCACCCCATCTTTTTCAATTTCAACTTCTTGATGAACACTTTCTTCTAATTCTTTTCCACTTCTCAGTTGAATAACCTTAAACTGCTCTTTATTTTGATCTTTGAGATTTACTTCAACTGGATTTACTTCAACACTACTAGGAAATGTTCTTAGAGTTTGATTGCTAAGTGCAGTAGCAATATATCTCAATTAATTTTCCATGTTTCTGATTGCAGCTCCTTGACTCTATAATTGACTTCCCAATTGCAATATCAATTCTTCCATTGATAACTTTTTCTTGATAAC
>NW_018224000.1:24745-71223 GCF_001263595.1 Phalaenopsis equestris
TAATAAGGTTGGTAATAAGGGTTATAAGCTTGATTTTCTTGATTGTTGGAGCTTACCACTAGGTTCAAAACATTATTTACCCATTATGGATTTGAAGTATTTGAGTTATTATTACTCCAATTAAAGTTTGGATGATTCTTCCATCCAAGATTATAATAATTAGCATAAGGATTATTAGAACACTTGTTTATTGCATTTAAAGTTTCATAAGAAGATTGAGATTCTATGATTTGTCCCAATGATTTTTCCTCAAGCACAGGTGTTGTTTGAGAATAATTCATTCCATAATGATCTATCTTCTTTGATATAGCAGTTGATTGAGCAGCTAATATAGATATTGCATCAGAATCATGAACACTGGCTACTCTTTTTGGATTTACCCTTTCCGAGGGCCATTGAAAATTATTAGTAGCCATCTATTCAATAAGTGAATATGCTTCATCGAATGATTTTAACATTAATGATCCACCAGTAGCAGCATCAATTATCAATCTAAGAGATCCAACCAATCTGTTATAAAAAGTTTGAATTATTAACCAATCTGGAAACGCATGGTGTGGATACTTCCTAAGGAGTCTTTAAATCTTTCCTAAGCTGTAGTCTTCATAAACTGACTCCCCTTCAAACTAACAAAAAGGTGTAATATCATTTGTAAGCTTAGCAGTTTTTGAAGGTGGGAAATATTTAGATAAACATTTTTTTCATAAATCTACCCAGGTTCTGATAGATCTGGGTGCTAATGAGTTTAACCATATCTTAGCTTTATCCCTTTATGAAAAAGGAAAAAGTCTAAGTCTGACAATATCATTCAACACTCCATTATATTGAAATGTAGCAAATAATTCTAGAAAACTAGCAAGGTGTAAATTAAGATCTTTATATGGTGTTCCTCTAAACTGATTATTTTTTACCATTTGGATAATAGCAGTTTTAAGCTCAAATGAGTTGGCAGTTACAATAGGGTTTTCTATACTCAAATGAATTTCATTTGCTGTAGGATTAGCATAATCTCTTAAAGGTCTCTAATGATGCTCATTTTCAATTCCAACATTACTTGAGTGGCAAGCCATTTTGCTAGCATAATTTTTCTCTTTTTGTTGTTTTCAAATTTTTCTAACAGTTCTTTCTAATTCAGAATCATAAGGTACTAGGTTTTCAGTTCTTATACTACGCATAAACAAAATAAAATAAGTAATTAAAAATAAGCAATGCACTTAACAAAGAAAATGTCCAAACTAAACTAAAAACACTTTATATATATATATATATATATATTAAAATAAAATAACTAATATTTTCCATTACCTCCTCGACAATGATGCAAAAAACTTGATGCGGAAAGAATTTGTTAAGCTTAATAATAATGATGCAATTTAACCCAAACTATAATATAATTTTGATGAAAATAATTTATCGTTAAAAATCTTGTTAAAATTCCAATTCCTGTTTACATACTACGCAAGTATATGTATCACTCAAGTAATATAGAGCTCTAATGGAGTCCTAGATATTGATCCCACAGGGAAATTGGAAATATATATAAGCTAGTTATTTATATTATATTATAATATAAAAACAAAGTGAAGTGCTAAGTTTGAAATTAAACTACTTAAGTGAAATGCTACTAATTATGTAAATATATGGCTATAACAAGAAAATTAAACTAAATGCTAAACTTTCAAAAGTAAATTGCTGAAATAAAAAAATGATTTTTGTTGACAAAAAGTTCAAGTATGAGAAAACATCCTTCCCCTTTACAATAAAAATATAGCTTGTGAATAAATTTAAATCATTTGTAAAATATATTTAAAAATTATTTTGTGCCAAATAGGAGCAATCCTATTCTCTAGCCTATTCCAAATGCTATAAAGAACTTTTTCTAATCCAAAATTTGTTCCCTAATTCCGTGGTTAGGCTGGGGGGATGTAGGCTATCACTCCAGAGCTCCCACTACTCCCTCCTCTGAGGGCTAACATGCTCACATTAGTTTCCAATCAACTGAACCAAATTGCGAATTCTAATCAATCACCTTAAAATCTTCCAATTCTACATCCATCAAAGTATATTTCCTTATTTATTTGCACCTAATCCCATGAATGAAATACTCTTCCATGAAATCAAATGTGATTCTCCCATGTGGTGATTCTCCCTTTGTTGTAGGAATCATATCCTCTTTTCAGAACATATAATTCTCAACACATTTTAACAATTTAATTGGCCAGATCAAAGATTAAATGAAGATTGGAGTTCAAATCATCACAAATTATTGATATTTAAAACTGTAGAAAATAAAATCAATTCTTTACAAAACCATTTCTTTAAAGTAGGGAGAAAGTTAAAAAAGATTACTCAGAATTTATGAGAAGGTACAATAAAACACTGATTTCATGTGTGAAAACAAGTTTACAAATAAAAGAAATAAAAAATACAACTTATCTCACAATTCTTCACAGGAAAATCCCTAGAAGTTCCCTCCAAGCCTTTCTCTCTTTATAATATATCCCAATTCTCCCTTAGAAGTTTAATGAAGAAGAAATCTCTCACTTTCCCTCTCCTCTTATAACCCTAGAAGAAAATCTCCTCCTTTCTCTCTCTAACTCACCTCTCTCTACTAACTCACGCCTCTCTCTCTCTAACTTTTCATCCCCCCTTCAGTCTCTCTAGAGGTTCTCTTTTGTTGGTTGGTTCTCTATTTTCTAAATAATCTCAATTATCTCCTAAATTCAAAATTCAAAACTTTAAATTTCAAAAGATGTGCCTCCATGATCTAAAAGTCAAATCCCTTCTAATTGGAACCTTCTAAAGTGTCCACGTGCATTTAATCACTCCATGGGGTGCTTAGAGGAAGTGTTCCTTTGAAATTTTGTGCAAATTTGTCTCGAATGCCTTAATTTGAAAAATTCGCGTTTGACACATCATGCACCACTCTGGCGCATTATGCGCCAACGGTCTGGATTTTAGCGCATCATGCGCCAAACCTTAAAATTGGCTGTTTTTGCTCCAAATTTTGCTATTTTTGCCATTTTTGCTCCAAATGCCTAGAAATGAAATACTTGCAAAAAAAAACACAAAAATACCCTTCTTTAAAGTACAATATCACAAAAAATAGACATAAAAAAGGGTACTTAAAATAGTATATTACTTTTGTGGATCACCAGAACAGTCCAACCTTCAACAAACTGACGCATGATGTGCAAGATTGGTGCCAGATGTGCCATTTGACAGAGAGTTGGTGCATGATACGCCAGATGCGCCAAGGATGAATTTTTTCTGATTAAGGCGGTTCAAGATGAATTTTGCATGAATTTTCAAAGAGAAACTAGTTCTGAACACCTCTTGGAGTAACTCAATGCATCTACACACTTTGGAAGTCTCTTTTACGAAGGGATATGTCTCTTGGATCAATGGACATGTCATTTGATTTGAAAAGAGTTAAACTTTGAACAAAATTTTGGGGGGAATTTTGAATTCTTTTTGGAGGGAAGTTTAGGGCTTAGAGAGATGGGAAGAAGAGTTTTTCATAGGGGGGTGAGAAGATTCTGACGTGAGGAGAGTTAGAGTGAGAGAGAGAGATAAAGTCAAGGGCTTGGAGATTTTCTTGAAGGATTGTAAGAGGAGAGTGAAGGTGAGAGATTTCTTTTTCATTACACTCCTCCTAAGAGAGAATTGAGAGTGCTTAGAGTGCTTGTAAAGAGAGAAAGGGTTGGAGAGAACTTCTAGGAGTTTGTTTGAGAAGGATTGTGAGATAAGTTGTGCTTTAATTTATTTTATTTTGTAAACTTGTTTTAATAATGAAATCCGTGTTTTGTCGTATCCTTCTCATAAATTTTAAGTAATCTTCTTTATCCTTCTCCCTACTTTGAGATATGGTTTTGTGAAGAATTGATTTTATTTTATATGGTTTTAAATGTCAATAATTTGTGATGATTTGAATTTTGATCTTCATTTGCTTTTTGCTTTTTGATCTAGCCAATTGAATAGCCAATTGAATTGTTAAAATGTGTTGAGAAACATATGTTCCAAAAGGGCAATGATTTCTACAACATGTGAAGAATCACATTTTATTTCAAGGGAGAGTATTTCATCCATGGAAATGGGTGCAAATAAATAGGGAAATATACTTTGTTGGATGCATAATTGAAGATTTTTTAAGGTGATAGATTAAAATCCCCAATTTGGCTCTATTGATTGGAAACTGATGCAAGATTGTTAGCCCTCAGGGGAGGGAGTAGTGGGAGTTGTGGAGTGGTAACCAATATCCTCCCAGCCTAATCACAAAATTAGGGACCAAACTCTGGATTAGTCAATGTTTGTTGTACACTCGGAAGAGTGTAAAGGATATGATTGCTCCTATTTGGCACAAAACAATTTTTATATTATTTTTCAAATGATTTTAATTTCTTCACAAACCATATACTTATTGTAAAGAGGAAGAATGCTTTCTTAAATTTGAACTTTTTGTCAGAACATCTTAGTTTTAATTTTTATAATGTTAATTTTGAAAGTTTAGCATTTAGTTTAGTTTACTTTGTTGTTCAAAAACATTTTATTTAACATTCACCTGTCACTTAATATTCAAATTTTGCACTTTAATTTTTATAATTTTGAAATAGTACTTTACAATATAATTTTAGGAAATTATTTACAGGCATTTCCAACTTCCCTGTGGGATCGATATTCCCTGTGGGATCTTCCCTGTGGGATCGATATCAAGGACTCCATTAGAGCCCTTTATTACTTGAGCGATACGTAGACTTGTGTTATTTCTAAGGAAAATTTTGCAGTTCAAATATTTTTAAAAGATAAAACTATTTTAACTAAAGTTATTTTTTTAGGTTTAATTGCATATTTGTTATTGTATCTACTAAGTGTATTTTGTAATATTGAAAAATATTTGCAAAATTAACACACTAAATCAGCCTGCGTCAAATTTTTGGCACTGTTGCTGGGGAAGTAATGGAAAGTAGTAGTAAATTATTTTATAATTTATAGTATTTCTACTCTAAAAATAAAAAAAGAGAGAGTGTTTGTAGTTTATTTTTAATATTTTCTTATTAAAGTGTGTTTACTTATTTTTAAATTACTAGTCGTATCTGTTTATGCGTAGTGTAAGATCTGAAAATTTAGTACCTTACAATTCTGAGTTAGAAAGAATAATTAGAAAATTTTGAAATAATTAGGAAAGAATAATTAGAAAATTTTGAAAACAACAAAAAGTGATAGACCATATTAACAAAATGGCTGGAAATTTAAACAATGTTTGAAATGAAATTAAACATCATTAGAGACCTTTAAGAGATTATGCTAATCCTACAACAGATGATATTCATTTAAGTATACAAAACCCTGTTGTAGCTGCCATTTCATTTGAGCTTAAACCTGCTATTATCCAAATGGTTCAAAATAATCAGTTTGGGGGAACACCAAATGAACATCGTAATTTACACCTTGCTAGTTTTCTAGAATTGTGTGCTACATTTAAATATGATGGAGTGTCAAATGATGCCATCAAACTTAGACTTTTTCCTTTTTCACTGAAGGATATAGCTAAGATTTGGTTAAACTCATTAACAACTGGATCTATCAGAACCCAAGGAGATTTATCACAAAAATTTCTATCTAAATATTTCCCACCTTTAAAAATTGCTAAGCTTAGAAATGATATTACTTCTTTTTGTCAATTTGAAGGGGAATCATTTTATGATGCCTGGTAAAGATTTAAAGATCTCCTTAGAAAGTGTCCACACAATGTGCTGTCAGATTAGTTGATAACTCCAACTTTTTATAATGGATTGGTTGGATCTCTTAGATTGATAATTGACGTAGTTGTTGGTGGATCATTAATGCCAAAATCATTTGATGAAGCATATTCTTTAATTGAAGAAATGACTACTAATAATTTTCAATGGCCCTTTAAAAGTGTAAATACAAAAAGAGAAGCCAACATTCATGATTCTGATATATTATCTATTTTAGCTGCACAAATAACTGCTATATCGAAGAAGATAGATCAATATGGAATGATATGGAATGAATTATCTCAGACATAACAGTGCTTGAGGAAAACTCATTAGGATAGTTGATAAAATTGCAATCTTCTTATGAGAACTTAAATGCAATAAACAATCATTCTAATAATGCTTATGACAATTAATGTAACCCCGATTGGAGAAATCATCCAAATTTTAGTTGGAGTAATATTAATTATAATGATACAAATCCTCAATGGGGAAACAACACTGTGAATCCATTGGGAAACTCCAAAAATCAAGGAAACCCAACTTATAAACCTTATTACCCTCCAGGATTTAATAATCTGCAGAGTAAGGAGAAGAAGTTGTCAATGGAAGGTTTGATATTGCAAATGGGGACTCAATTATAAAGATAAGGAGCTGGAATTAGAAACATGGAAAATTGATTGGGATTTATTTCTACCACGCTTAGTAATAGACCTCCAGGAACATTAACTAGTAATGTTGAATTAAATTCTAAAGATCATAAGAAAGAGCAAATTAAGGCTATTCAACTTAGAAGTGGAAAATAATTATAAAATAGAATTCAAAAAGAAGTGAAAGTTGAAGTTGAAAAAGATGAGGTGGAATGAAAAATCTAGCGAAGATTTTCATTTTGAGTCAGAAAGTCATATCAAACCAATGAAAATTACTATAGAAAGACCACCACCTCCATTTTCTCAAAGATTGAAGCAGAAAAATAAGGACAACAAATTTTCAAAGTTTTTAGAGATATTGAGGAAATTAATGATAAACATTTCATTTATTGAAACCTTGGAACAAATGTCAAGCTATGTGAAGTTCATGAAGGTGATACTTAATAAGAAAAGGAAGTTTGTAGATAATGAGACTGTTGCACTTAGTAAGGTGTGTAGCGCTGTAATTTAGAAAAGGCTTCCAGAAAAAAATCAAAGATCCTGGAAAATTTACAATTCCTTGTGCTATTAGCGAAAGATTTTTTGTAAAAGCTTTAAGTGATTTAAGATCCAGTATTAATCTTATGCCGTTATCAATTTTAAGAAGTTTGGGCTTAGAAGATATTTCACCAATGATTGTAACTCTTCAGTTAGCTGATTGTTTAATTACCTATCCTAAAGGAGTTATAAAAGATGCTTTGGTAAAAGTTAATAAATTTATCTTTCCTTTGGACATGATTGTATTAGATATGGAGAAAGATAAAGAAATTCCTATCATTTTAGGAAGACCATTCCTAGCCACTGGAATAGCTTTGATAGATGTATAGAAAGGAGAACTAACTATGAGAGTTAGTGATCAAGAGGTTACATTTAATACTGCAAAATCAATGAGATACCCTGCAAAAGAGGAAGAAATTGAATGCTTCAGAATGGATATTAATGAATATAAAAGCCATGAATATTTCAAAAAGACATTTGAAAGAGAATTTGTAAAGGAATAAATGGAATGTCAAGATGAGGATAAGGTTCAAGATGAATCTATAGGAGTGAGTAAAAAAGATTTGGATTATTTTCAGGAAAAATTTGAAATGTTAGATCAAACAGTAAGTAATAAGAATTTAATTTCATCTGTTGAGAAACCTCTTGAATTAGAACTGAAAACACTTCCTACACATTTGAATTATGCATTATTAGGAGATTTATCATTAGGAGATTTATCTACATTACCACCTACATTACTTGTTATTGTATTCTCAGAATTAGCTGATGAACAAGAACAACGGTTGTTGGAAACTTTGAGAAGATATAAAAAAGCATTTGGATGGACATTAGCTGATATTAAAGGAATCAGTGCATCAATTTGTATGCATAGAATTTTAATGGAAGATAAACATGATCCAAGAGCTGATCCTCAAAGAATATTAAATCCAATGATGAAAGAAGTTGTTAAGAAAGAAATTTTAAAATGTTAAGATGCGGGAATAATATATTCTATTTCAGATAGTGATTGGGTAAGTCCAATTCACTGTGTTCCAAAGAAAGGAGGAGTGACTATAGTGATAGATGAGAATAATGAATTAATATCAATAAGACAAGCCACTGGATGGTGAATTTACATAGCTATAGAAAATAAAATTTTACCACTAAAAAGGATCATTTTCCTTTACCCTCTTTGGACCAGATGCTGGAGAGGCTGGCTGGGCACAAAAAATTTTGTTTTCTATAGCTCCAGAGGATATACCAGTTATCATCAGATATTGTTGTTTTCTATAACTCCAGAGTACAATCCCTTTTTGGCATAGATGTTGGATATACCTGTTATCATCAATTACATATAGCTCAAGAGGATCAAGAGAAAACAATATTTACTAGTCCTTATGGAACTTTTGCTTTTCGGCAAATGCCCTTTGAATTATGTAATGTACCTGCAACATTTCAAAGATATATAATGTCAATTTTTAGTGATTTAATTGAAAAGAGATTGAGATCTTTATGGACAATATTTCTATGTTTGGAACTTCATTTGAATGATATTTAAATCATTTAGAGAAAGTTCTTGAATGATGTAAAAAGTCTAATCCCGTATTGAACTGGGAAAAGTGTCAATTTATGGTTGTAGGAAGAATTGTGCTTGGGCATAAAATTTCTGAAAAAGACATGGATGTAGATCTTGCAAAAATACAGGTTATATCAAACATACCTCCATTTACCTTCGCCTACTAATGTAAGAGGAGTTAGGAAGTTTTTAGGATATGCTAGATTTTATAGACGATATATTAAAGATTTTTCAAAAATTACTAAACCTTTATGCCAGCTTTTGAAAAAAAATATAAAATTTGATTTGAACCAAGATTTCCTTAAAGCCTTTGAAATTTTAAAAGAAAAATTGATCACTGCTCCTATAAATGTTTCATCTGATTTGAAAAAATCTTTTGAATTAACATGTGATGCAGATGATTATGCAATTGGAGTTATTTTAGGGCAGAAATATGCTAAGATTTTTAAAGTTATATACTATGTTAGTAAGACTCTTAATGATGCTCAGTTAACTACACCAGCACTGAAAGAGAGTTGTTAGCCTATGTATATGCTTTTGATAAGTTTTGATCATATCTAATTGGAGCTAAATGTGTTGTGCATATTGACCATTCGACTATTAAATATTTGATGCAAAAGAAGGATGTGAAACCAAAACTAATTAGATGGGTACTTCTGATGCAAGAGTTTGATTTTGTAAAATCCAGCATGTTCTAAAAAACTCCTAATTTCCCTTACATTTGTTGGATAAGGTAAATTAGCGATTAGTTGAATTTTAGCAGGATCTACTTCCATATCATTTGATGATATTTGATGTCCTAATACAATTCCTCCTGCTACCATAAATTGATATTTTGCCCAATTAAGGACTAAATTTGCTTCTTCACAGTGCTTAAGAACTTTAGATAAATGTTCTAAACATGAGTCAAATGAAGTTCTAAACACTTAAAAGTCATCCAAGAATACTTCAATCCCTTTTTGAATTAAGTCACAAAATATGCCATCATACATCTTTAAAATGTAGTAGGGGCATTACATAAACCAAAGGGCATTCTTCTAAAAGCAAAGTTCCATAAGGACTGATAAATATTGTTTTCTCTTGATCCTTAAGAGATATTTGAATTTGGTGATAACCAGTATATCCATCCAGAAAACAAAAGTATTTATACCCAGCTAGTCAATCAACATTTGATCTAGAAAGGTAAATGAAAAATGATCTTTCCTAGTGGCAAGATTTAATTTTGTATAATCAATGCATATTCGCCACCCTGTAACTTGTCTAGTAGGTATTAACTCATTATGTTCATTTACAGTTACAGTTACTCCTTTCTTAGGAACACAATGAATTATACTAACCCATGCACTATCTGAAATAGGGTAGATAATTCCAGCATCTAACCAATTTAAAATTTCTTTCTTTACAACTTCTTTCATAACAGGATTCAATCTCCTTTGTGGATCAGCTCTGGGTTTGCAGTTCTCTTCCATATGAATTCTATGCATACAAATTGAAGGACTGATTTCTTTAATATCAGCAATTGTCCATCCAAAAGATTGTTTAAAATTTTTCAAAATTTTCATCAACCTTTCTTCTTTTTCCATTGTTAATTTTGATGAAATTATAACTGGTAAAGTAGAGGAATCTCCTAAAAAGACATATTTTAAATGATCATGAAGTAACTTCAACTCTAGTTCTGGTGGTTTTTCAATAGATGGACAAGATGATTTATCTTAGTCTATCGTGTCCAAGACTTCAAAACTTTCTCGAACATAGTTTGAATTTTCCTTAAAAAGATCTTCATATTGATCTAATTTCTCTCCTTGCTCGTCTTGCTCGTGTTCCAAATCTTTTTTTCTTTAAATTTTTCTTCATAAGTAGTTCTAAAATGGCATTCACTTAGATATCTTATAACATCCATCCTATGACATTCATTGTCTTTACCTTTTATAGGGTATTTCATTGATTTTGAAATGTTTAAAGTAACAGTTTGATCATTGACGCGCATTATTAATTCCCCTTTCTGCACATCTATCATTGCTCTTTCTGTGGCTGGAAGAGGTCTCCCCAAAATGATAGGTATCTCTTTATCTTCATTTATATCTAGCACAATGTAGCACAATGAAATCAAAATCAAAAGGAAAGATAAATTGATCCATTTTCACTAAGACATCTTCTATAACCCCTGTAGGGTATGTTATTGAAAGATCTGCTAACTACAGAGTTACAGTAGTAGGGGTTATTTCTCCTAATCCCAATCTTTTAAATATTGATAATGGTATAAGGTTAATGCTTACACCTAAATCACATAAAGCTTTCCCATAAAATGTGTCTCCTATTGCACATGGAATTGTAAAGCTACTAGAATCTTTAAGCTTTTCAAGAAGCTTCTTCTAAATTATCACACTGCACTCCTCACTAAGTGCAACCGTCTCATTATCTTCAAAGTTCTTTTTCTTGTTGAGATTATCCTTCATATACTTTACATAGCTCAACATTTTTTCTAAAGCTTTAGTGAATATAATATTAATTGTAAGCTTTTTAAATATTTTTAGAAATTTTGAAAATTGTTTATCCAACTTCTATTGACGATTCTCTGAGGAAATGGAGGTGGTGGTATTTCTAAATCAATTTTTAGTGGAGAAATTGGTCCCTCAAAAATTTTTGGAGCGTCTTGATTCTTCAATTTCTTCTCTCTGTACTTTAATTTCTTTTTGAACCCAACCTTGAAACTCTCTTCCGCTTCTAAGTTGAACAGCTTTTATTAGTTCTTTATTCTGGTCTTTTGGATTTGATTTAATATTACTAGGAAGTGTTCCTTGGGATCTATTACTTAATGAATTTGCTATTTGCCCAAGTTGATTCTCAATATTTCTAATTATAGCTCCTTGACTTTGTAATTGATTTCCCATTTGTAACACCACTTCTTCTCCTTAGACTCTGTATTACTATTGAAAATTGAAGGATAAGTAGATCTATAATTACTATTCCCTTGGTTGTTCCAGTTTCCCAATGGATTTCCTTGGTTGTCCCCCCATTGTTGATTATTACCACCCGAATTGTTATTCCAGTTAAAGTTGGGATGGTTCTTCCAACCTGGGTTATATTAATTTAAATATGGCTTATTCTGCTTATTATTTATGGCATTCAAAGTTTCTAAAGATGTTTGAGAATCTATGACCAAAGGAAAATATGTTGAAATTTTCATACCTATTTTATACTATTTTTGATGATATTACACTTTAAAGAAAGGTAATTTTGATGTTTTGTTGCAGGAATGATGAATTAGGGTTATTGGAGCAAAAAGATGAAAAAAGGAGCAAATTTTGAGTGAAAAGGACCAAAATGTGAAGATTTGAACTAGTGCGCCGACGGCGGACTTTTCCCGAGACTCTAGATTTAATTCACTTAGAAGGCCCGCTGATGGCGCCCTCGAGGCCACCGACGATGAGCTCGGTGGTTATGTTCAACTATGCATTGAATGAGGAAGAATTTTGGAGGGGTGCTTAGGCAACTCTTGGAAAAACTCATCCACATCTTTAAAGAGAAGACTTTGGCCAAAAATAGAAAGGGGGGAGGCTGAAAATTAAAGTGTGAAAAAAGTGTAGAGAGTCTAAAATTTTAGGAATTCTTTGAGAGATTGTAAGAGTAGAGGGAAAGTGAGAGATTTCTTCATCCTTGCTGCTTCGAAGAGAAATTTTGTGTGTTGTAAAGAAAGGAAGAGATTCAGAGGAACTTCGAGGAGTTTTCTTGGGGAGAAATTAGAGATAAGTTTAACTATTGTTGTAGTTTGTATAACTTTGATTTTATATATGAATTCTGAGTTTTGTTGTGTTTTCCCCATGAGATCTGAGTAGTTTTCTCTATCTTTCTCCTTTTCTTGAGAATTGTGAAATGATGATTTGAATTGGTTGAGCCATTAGAATGTTAAAGAAATTGTGATGATCTTTTCACTTCATTCTTAATTTACTTTCAATCTGGACAATTGATGTGTTAAAATATGTTGAGTTTTACAATTAAAGTTAAGATTACATCCAAGATTCAGGGAGGTCAAAGCCCTTGGAAGTTGGGTGCAAATAAATAGGGAAATAAAATTATCGGGTGTAGAATTGGAGATTTTAGAGTGACAGCCTGAAATCCCCAATTTGGTCCTATCGTTTGGGTGTTGAAGTGTAGATGTTAGCCCTCAGGCGAGGGGAACGTGGGAGCTCCGAAGTGAGAGCGGGTATCCTCCCAGCCTAGCCGCAGATTTAGTAAACAAGCATAGTATTAGTCAATGTTCCTCATGTCTGGATCAAAGGGTAAATAATAGGTATGCTCCTATTTGGCACAATACAAATTGAACTGATTCACTTTATCCATTCACTATAATTTCTTGACAAGGAGAAGGATGCTTTCTTATAAATTGAATATCACATTAAAAACCTCATTAGTATAATTAGTTATTTAAGAGTTTTTAAAATTACATATTTATTTCAATTTCTATTAGTGACAGATAAGGAAATTGAATTCCATTATTCTGATTGAGTATTGCTTTTTTTTCTAATATCTTAGTTCGTAGTTCTAATATTGGAGACTTACGGATTCGACGACGTTCATGGAAAATAGCAGAGCTCGGGAGACTGGCTCGCGTTCATGTACTCTAGATATACGCGATACATATACTTGCGTTGATAAGTGTGAATTTACAATTATTGAATATTTTATACATCCATATTTATCGAATCTATACTGTTATTAAGTTTTAGTACAGTTGTTGAGAAATTAAATCTTTTAGCAGCAGTATTAAATACTTATATTTTTAAGCATATATAAAGTCGTTGTCAATCTATCATTTGGCCTAATGAATTCTCTTCAATCATGGAAATTGGTTTAGAAAAATTAATGGTTGAGAAAAATTAAATGCAAATTGGTCTAACTTCGTTGAACTTGCAGCAACTTGATTTGCTAACATGATAAATGCATTAATTTCACGAATATTAGCTACTTTCTTAGGATTTACCCTTATAGAAGGCCATTGAAAATTATTAGTAGTCCTTTCTTCAATTAAAATATAAGCATCATGAAATGGTATTGACATCAATGAACCACCAGCAACTGTATCGATAATTGATCTAAGAGATCCAACTAATCCATTATAAAAAGTTTGAATTATTAACCAATCTGGTATAGCATGGTGTGAAAACTTTCTTAAGAGTTTTTTAAATCTTTCCTATGCTTCATAAATCGATTCCCCTTCAAACAGATTAAGAGTAATATCATTTCTAAGCTTTACAGTTTTTGATGATAGAAAGTATTTAGCAAGTAATTTTTATGCTAAATCACCCCAAGTTCTGATAGTTCTAGGTGCTAATGAATTCAATCACATCATAGCTTTATCCCTCAGTGAGAAAGGAAGTAACCTAAGTTTTATGGCATCATCTGATACACCATTGTATTTAAATTTAGCGCACAATTCTAGAAAATTAGCAAGGTATAAATTTGGATCTTCAGTTAGTGATCCCCCAAATTGATTATTTGATACCATTTAGATAATAGTAGGTTTAAGTTCAATGGAATTAGCCACTAGAGTAGGTTACTGAATACTACAATGAAGTTCATCTACAGTAAGGTTGGCATAATCTCTTAAAGTTCTAAACTCTTGATAAATTTCAGCATTTTGATTATTTTGGTCTACCATTTCTGTAATTTTTTTGGATTTTTCAAAATTTATAATTTTTTTGGTTTTGCTAATTTTTCTAATAGTTCTTTCTAATTCAGAATCGTAGGGCACTAGTCTTTCAGAACCTGAACTACGCATACACTAACATATAATAAAAAAAATAAAATAAAAAAAAACAAAATAAGATAACATAAGGTAACTTAAAGTTTAAATAAGACTTTCTAAAAATAGAAATTTTCTTTTCAAATCAATTCCTCCCTGGCAACGGTGCCAAAAACTTAATCCCTGAATACTGCTAATATGCACAGTACAACAATAATTTAGATTATATTTCACTTATATTTTCTTACTTTACAACAAAACCAAAAACTTGATCCTGAAGAAAAATAAGAATTTAACTTTTAATTTATATATATTCAGATACTACACAAGTATGCGTATTGTTATCAAGTAATATATGACTTTTTGATTAAGACTTGAATATCGAACCCACAGGGAGAATATGCAATATGCACTATTGAAAACCAAAATTTCTATTTTTAATAAAAATATAATTATCTAAAAGATTTTTAAAGTAATGAAAATTTAAATATTTTTTTGTATTTTCATTATTTTGATAGAACAATAACAATTTAGAAAGATAACTAGAGTTTTTGTAGAAGAAAAACACTAAATATGAAAATATCTTTCTTCTTGTTATGAATTAGTAATAAGTATAGGAATTCTGTTGTGGAAGTATGCAAATTATATTATGTTAAATAGGACCAATAATATTCTTTACCCTTACTAGAGATGCTATAAAAAAACATTGACTAATACTAATTTAAAGTTTGACTGAAGACCCCGGCTAGGCAGGGAAGATACTAGCTCTCACTCTAGAGTTCCCTCAATTCCCTCCACATGGGGGCTAACATCTTGTATCAAAATCTAAAATAATAAACAAAGTTGGGGGCTTTAACCTGTCACTTTAAAGTCCTCTAACTCTACACCCTTCAATGAATATTTCATTATTTATTTGCACTAAATCATATGAACTACATGTTCATTCATACAACCTCATGTGATTCTTTCCAATTGTTGACTGAGACAATACCAGCTTGGTTCTTACATGTTCTCACAATAAATTTTAACACCTCGATTGGTCAAATCAAGAAGTAAATGAAGTGCATGGATTTAAATCATCACAACTTCTTCCATCATTGAAGATCAATATTTTCCACAATTTCCGTCCAAAACATAATTAATTATCATTTTAAGATCTCATAATCCATGGAGAAAACAAAACCACACTTTAGTTTAAATAAAGAAATCATTGTCAAACCAACAACAAGTCTCAATTAAAACCAAAAGTAGTCTTAAAACAAAAAGATAAAGACTTATCTCAAGTCCTCCAACAAACTCTTAAAGTTCCATTGATTCTCTTCTCTTTACAATCACTCAAAATAAAATAACAAAAAGGATAAAATAAAAGTAAAAGTGGTGCTTGAAAATCTCTCCAAACTAACTCCCCAAATGAGGACTTTCTAACTCCTCCAAACTAACTCCCCAAATGAGGACTTTCAAAACTTTCCAATACTTTCAGGACTCTTTCCTAAGTCCTCGCTTCTTTTTTTTATAATTTTCCAAAAGGTGTCTTGGTTTCTCTTCAAAATATGTCTAGATTTGATGTATTTCCAAAAGATATGCATCCTTTCGTGATGATTTTTGTCCATGGTGGTTATAACCACCTATTAAGCCAATGGGTGCCTCAAAAACTTCTTCAAGGTTTGCAGAAACCGAATTTACTCATCCAATAACTGCCACTGACACTTAAGTGTGGGGCCTCTGGCGCTTGGGCACAGCCTTCTCTGTTTAACTGGCGCTTAGGCGCCAGATCTGGTGCTTAGGCGCCAAAACACTTTTGCACATTTTTCACCTATTTGCTCCAATGATCCTTTTTTGCTCCTTTAAGCATTTTTTTCCATTTTTACTTGTATCTGCAAAGCCTTTTTATCTATATCTACAAGATAAACACAAAAAGACCTTCCATTAAAGCGCAATATCTCAAAAATAGTATAAAAATGTGTATATATTTTAGGTGTATCCGCACACCATGTCTCTCTCGATCCTGAAAAAAAAAGTTGATATAACTCTATTTTTTGTGAACGTTTGGAGAACTTCGGAAGTTTTGTTTCATAAGATTTCAAGATATATGTATATCTTTTATTGAAAAAGAACATCACAGTAAAGCATTAACATATTTGTAAGAAAAAAGATTTTCATGTGTTGCTATTTCTTCCAATTATCTCATTTAATTCACTTGAACTGGTGTTACTTTTTACAAAAATTTTAAGGTTCCTCTAAAACTGACAGCATAATCAATGAAAGATGGTGAAGCTTGTATTTCTCTAGTGGATGAGGACAGTTTATCTTTAGATAATTAGTGGCTTTAATTCGGATACTAAGAGTAAATATAAGCAAATTGATTTCATTTTAGACTAAATACGGTACTGCTTCTTTGTCATTCAGTGATGCTGCTAGTAAATTTGTGTAAGGATTGAGTTGAAAATAAAGGTCGACTGTTTACAAAAAAAAAAAAATGTCATGTTAATGCTTTTAAAGATGATTGTCAAGGATGTTGCAATTTTTTGGTGTTTACGTACATACTACTCAATCTTCATATAAATAAAGACAATTAAATACATATGACCTGAAATTTTGGTATTTATAAATCTAACATTAACCTTTATCCATTTTTTTAGGACACTTACATAAATACCACCCAATTCTTAAGCTCTTATAGATTTGGTAATAAAATTTGTGATCGCATTTATAATACCTTTGACAAAAAATTAAACAGATAAATTTATAGATAAACTGTTGTATTTCACTTAAAATAATTGTGTGTGTTGTGATGTTATTCAAAGGTTCGAGTGTTATTTATGTGAAACTGAAATTTGATGTATGTTGTGCGAATATGTATAAGGATTTTGAGGTATGCATGTAAAGGGCCCAATATTGTTTGATGAGTAGGGGAGTATAAGATATGCTACTTTAGTCGCCTGCTTAGCCTTTCCTTGTCACTTAAGGTGTCGTCCTCGTGCATGTAGTAGATGACCTTTGTTGATTTGAAGAGGGTTTAAGCTGTTCCTTTTGTTGTCTATTCTAGCAGATTTGAAGAAGGATTTGAGAACCATTGCTTGGCTATATGTGATAGTTGAGGAAGGCTTGAAAATTTATAATCATATTATCCGATCTTTATATGTTTACATATATAACAGCTAAACTCCAATTTTTAATATGCATTCCACTTTACCTATACATGCAATCATGTTGTTTCTTTTGGACAGTCAAAATTTGGGTGGTAAATATGTAAGCGCTACATACTTGAAAAATAAGAGTTGTCAGATATGCATGGAAATGCCTCTTCGGGGATTGTTGTATTTAAGGTTTTTAATAAAGTTTAAATATTATTTGGTGGCTTCAAGTGCTGCTATTTTGGGCTCTATTTGGAGAGGTCTTTAAATACGTTTAGTGGTCATTTGTGGTTGTTTGAGCCACAATTTTTTGGAGGTTTTGAGGTTGTTTTGCTACCTATATTGCTACAATTTTTGGGGTTGCAAACGTACTGTCTGGAGAAAAGTAAATGCTAATTTTTGGAGGGTTGTTTCATATTCTATTTTTTATGCATTAAAAGCACTGTTGCAGGGCTTTTTTATATACTTTTTGGAGACATTAAAAACATTGATTTAGTGTTGTTTATGACTTGCTTAATTTTTGATTTGGAAGGGAATTGAAGTATTATTTCATAATTGATTTATTCGTTGTTTGGAGAAGATTTAAGCAATATCTTTTGGGTCAATTTGCTTATGATTTTTTAAGCCTCTACATGTCACTCTTGGGCTGATTGAAAAGTGGTTTGGAAATGGGAGTTTAAGCACCTTTTGAGGCTATTTTTGTAGGATTTTTTGGAATATATACAAAGGGGCTTTTGGGGTTGATTTAACTATAGCTATGAAGAGAATTTCACCATCTTTTTTCTTATGCTAACCCACTCGTTGTTTCACCTCTTTATTTCCGTGGTTTTGGAAATGGGTCGTCCACTTCCTTTCCTTTGTTTCATTTTGCCTTCTTTGCTCTTGCTTGATGACTCTGTGCTTGGTGCTTTTGTTGCGACATAAGTGCACATATATATCTTTGGCGATATATGTATCATCAAACAAGGCTATAAGTTGGACGGTTTGGGGTTTAAGGGTCGTGATGACAAAAGCATCTGGTAATCAAAATAATATTGCATCCTATGACATCGGGACCCGACCCAAGGACCTGGTGAAAACGTAGGATGACAATATTATCCATCGACACTAGGCTAGCGATAAACTCTGACTTTCTTAGGATGTCGGTAGTTCTAGCTCAGTAGTGCAATTGACTTGTGGACATGCAAATTTACAAATTTGAAAAATTTAATGGCAATACAAAGATAAGAACAAAAGAAAAATACATTTTCGTATGAAACAAGTACTATTGAATGTGGAATAAAAAAAAATCTACTTATATGCATGGTAAACCATAAAATTTTGAATGTACAATCTCAATGACTGCTTGCCAATCACCTATGCTTGGTCAAGAATTGCCCTCCTTTGATTGTCTTGCTAGAAATTCTAATTGAATGTTGAGCTTTCTACACTTAGATGACTGATAGTTTCCTAGGGAAACCTTTGGGAGTAATAAATTTGAGCCTACCCGAACCTCAATACAATAGTCACTTTAGTATTTCATGGGTTACTTGTTCTGTTACTCTTCACTTGTTCTTTTACTTAGCAATTGACTCTAGCTCTTACATATATACACATGTTTGCTATGCTAGCTAAATTCTTTGCGATACTTGTTTACTCTTAGTTGTGATACTAAATCCTTTTGTAACAACAACAGACACACCAGACATGTAGGTTTATTTTTTATTTACCGCATTTTACTATGTCTAATACGCAATTTACTGTTTTTCCTTATTACACATTTTACTATTTTTTTTCTTTACTGCTCTATATATTGCTTTTCCTTACTTCACTTTTACTTATTCCTTCTATTCCTGAATTTACTGCAGAACCTATAGAGCACTAAATAAAATATATAGCATTTATGCACACATTTTCATACCTATTTTTTAGAATATTTCACTTTATTGGAAGATATTTATGTGCTTTTCTTTCAGGTACAACTAAATGGATGAAATAAGGTGAAATGAGTGAAAAAAAACAAATTTGGAGCAAAAATGAATGTGTGAAAGTGAACTGTGGCGCCTAAGCACCCAGGACTGGCACTTAAGTGCCAGGAGATACAGAAGGTCGCGCCTAAGAGCCGAAGACCCGCACTTACGTGCCAAAGGTAGTTATGATGAAAATTCAATGACTTTGGATAAATTTTGAAGGAGTGTTTGAAGCAACTCTTGATGAAAATGTGAATTACAGTTAATGGGTATAAAAATACATTAAAATGGCTTGAAAAAATGCAACTCTTGGAAGATTCATTGAATGGGGACACATTTTGAAGAGACACCAAGGAACCTTTTGTAAAACTATAAAAATAGAATACTTGAATTGAATTAGCCTCCTCACCCCCCCTTTGTCGCCCCTCTCATTGTAGAAGAATTAAGATGAAAGGAGATTTGTAAGAGAAAGGAAGAGATTCGAAGGAACTTCAAGAGTTTTATGGAGAGAAATTTGAGATAATTTTTTATCTTTGTAACTATATTTGGCTTTAATTCAGACTTCTTGTATTTTGACATGATTTAAACGTTTAAAATTAATTGTTGTCGTGTTTTCTAAATGAATTTTGAGTACTTTTCTTGATCTTTTTTCCAAAAATGATAAGTAATTAAGTGTTGAATGGAAGTTGTGTGAAGTATTGGTCTATAATGTTGGAATAAGTTGTGATGATTTAATCCTAGTACTTTATTTACTTCTTGATTTGGCCAATTGAGACGTTAAAACTTGTTGTGAGAACATGTAAGATATGTGATGGTAATTTCTTGTTCAACTAATGGTAGAATCACATGAGAATGTATGGATGAGAATGTAATTCATATGGTTGAGTGCAAATAAATAGGGAAATAAACTTTGATGGGTGTAGAGTTAGAGAACGTTAGAGTGACATGCTAATACCCCCAATTACAACTATTATTATAGGTTTTGATATGAGAAGTTAGCCCCCAGGTGGAGGGAGAAGAGGAAACTCTAAAGTAAGAGCTAGTATCTTCCCTACTTAACCTGTCTTCAGGACTAATCAAACTTTAGATTAGCCAATGTTCTTTATAGCTTCTCTAGTAAGGGTAAAAAATAATACTGCTCCTATTTAGCACAACACAATTAAAATACTTCC
Source organism: Phalaenopsis equestris (assembly GCF_001263595.1). Taxonomy (NCBI): domain Eukaryota; kingdom Viridiplantae; phylum Streptophyta; class Magnoliopsida; order Asparagales; family Orchidaceae; genus Phalaenopsis; species Phalaenopsis equestris. Next base: position 45,227 of record NW_018224000.1, read on the forward strand.
ATAACATAATTCTTATATTTGTTACTAATTCATGATAAGGAAAAATATATTATATTTGCATTACTTTCATCTTACAAAAATCTAGTTAAATTTAGTAAGTTTTTTACTTTATTTTTAATTATCAAAATTTCTATAAAAAAATTGTTTACTTTAATTTCAATTATCAAAAATTACCAAAAAGAATCTAAATTTCATTCGTAACATAATATCTATAGTATGAGTAAAACTTTTTTTCAAAGTATTATTTATTATCTAATTTATTCTTAAAAGTTTTAGTTCTCCCTGTGGATTCGATATTTCGAGGCTTAATCAAAAAGTCCTATATTAATTGATAATGATACTTATACTTGCGTAGTATCTCAATATATAAATATAATAATTGTACTCTTACTTGCTTCGGGACCATGTTTTTGGCACCATTGTAAGGAAGAAATATAAAATAAAGATAATTAAGAATCTAACCGCACATACATCGTAATACTATTGTGCCAGAAAGTTGAGATCAAATTTTTGGCAGTGTTTCCAGGGAGAATAAAAAAAATATATATTTAATTTAAAGGATATCTATATAAAAAAAAATTCTATTTTTAGAAAGCCTTATTTAAACTTTTAGATTTATTAAAGGGATATCATAGTGTTGTTTTTGTATAAGTTCTTATATTTGTGAATTTATTTTATTTTGTAGTAATGTATGTGTAATTGAAGTTCTCAAGGACTAGTGCCCATACGATTTTGTATTAGAAAGAACTATTAGAAAATATAAAAAAATAAAAAAATTACTGAAAAAGATAAAAAATTCAAGAAATGGTTAATCAAAATGTTGAAATAAATAAAGAATTTAGACATTTAAGAGATTATGCAAACCCTTCAGTGGATGAACTTAATTATAATATTAAAAAACCTTCTGAAGTTGCTAATTATTTTCAACTAAAACCGGCTATTATTCAAATGCTATCAAATAATTAGTTATGGGAGCACCAGCTAAAGGTCTAACTTTACATCTTACCAATATTCTAGAATTATGTGCTACATATAAATATGATGGTGTTTCAGATGATGCTTTTAGACTTAGACTTTTTCCATTCAAAATGAGTGAAAAGGCTAAGATATGGCTAAATTCGTTAGCACCTGGATCTATCAAAACTTGGGGGTGATTTAGCGCAGAAATTCCTTGCTAAATATTTTCTACCATAAAAAGTTGCAAAGATTAGAAATGTTATCACATATTTTTGTCAATTTGAAAGGGAATCTATTTATGAAGCATGAGAACTATTTAAAGAGATCCTAAGAAAGTGCCCACACCATGCTCTACCAGATTGGTTAATATTTTTAAACATTTTACAATGAATTTGTTGAATCTCTTTGATTTATTATCGATGCTGTTGTTGGTTGTTCATTAATATCAAAACCATCTCATGATGCATATGCTTTAATTGAATACATGACTACTAATAATTTTCAATGGCTTTCTGGAGGGTAAATCTTAAGAAAGTAGCCAATATTCATAAATCTGTTGCTTTTATAATGTTAGCAAATAAAGTTGCTACAATTTCAAGGAAGTTAGACCAATTTAGAATAAATTTTTCTCAAACAATTTCAATGATTGAAGAAAATTCAATAAGTCAAATGGTAGATTCTCAAAAATCATTAGAAACTTTGAATGTCATAAATAATATGCCAAATAACTCATATTCAAACTATTAAAACCCAGGTTGGAAAAACTATCCTAATTTTAACTTGAATAATAATAATTCGAGTGGTAATAAGTAAAGCCATTGGGAAACTGGAACAACCAAGGTAATAATAATTATAGACATACTTATCCTCTAAATTTTAATAGTAATCAACAATTTAAGGAGGAAAATTTGTCTATAGAAGAAGGGTTGTTAAAAATGGAAAATCTGTTATAGAGTTAAGGAGCTGCAGTTAGAAATATTGAAAAACAACTGAGACAAATTCAAATGGCTAGAATAAATAGCAAGTAAAATACGTTCAACTTAGAAGTGGAAGAGAGTTGGAAGGTAGAGTTCAAATAGAGATTGAAGTAGAGAGAGAAGAAACTGAAGAGCTTATAGAAGATGCTTTGAAAGGTTTAAAGAGACCTATTTCTCCACTAAAAATTGACTTGGAAAAGCCACTACCTCCATTTCCTCAAAAACTTTGTCAACAAAATTTAAATAAATAATTTTCAAAATTTCTAGAAATCTTTAAAAAGCTTACAATTAATATTCCATTAGCTAAAGCTTTAAAATAAATGCCAAGCTATGTGAATTTTATGAAGGATGATTTTCATGAGGATGATTCAAATTATGTTCGAGAATGTTTTGAAGTTTAGGACACGACAGAAAAAGATAAATCCTTTTGTCCATCAATTGAAAAACTTCCTGAACTTGAAAAGAAGTTGCTTCCTAAACATTTAAAATATGCCTTTTTAGGTGATTCCTCAACATTACCGGTTATAATTTCCTCAAATTTAACTTTAGAAAAAGAAGAGAGTTTAATGAAAACTTTGAAGAATTATAAGAAAGCCTTTGGGTGGATAATTGCTAATATTAAAGGAATCAATCCTTCAATTTATATGCATAGAATTCTTATGGAAGAAAACTTCAAACCCAGGGCTGATCCTCAAAAGAGATTGAATCCTGTTATGAAAGAAATTATTAAGAAAGACATTTTGAAATGGTTAGATACTAAAATTATCTACCCTATTTTGGATAGTGCATGGGTTAGTCCAATTCACTATGTTCCTAAGAAAGGTGGAGTGACTATAACTATTAATGAACATAACGAGTTAGTACCAATAATGCAAGTAAGATAATTATTCAATGTTTGGAACTTCATTTGATTCATATTTAGAAAATTTATCAAGAGTTCTTAAGTGCTGTGAAGAAAAAAATTTAGACCTTAATTGGGAAAAATGCAATTTATGGTAGAAGGAGGAATTGTTTTAGGACATCATATACTAGAAAATGATATGGAAATAGATTCTGTAAAAAATTAAGTGATCACTAATTTACCTCACCCAACCAATGTAAGGGAAATTAGAAGCTTTTCTGGACCTGCTAGATTCTACATGCAAAATATTAAAGACTTTTCAAAAATTGCCAAGCCTCTATGCCATTTACTCGAAAAGGATGTAATTTTTAATTTTTATAAGGAGTCCCTAAAACCTTTTGAGCTATTAAAAGAAAAATTAGTCACCGCACTAATTATTGTTTCACCAATTAAGAAAAACCTTTTGAATTGATGTGTGATGCAAGTGATTATGCTATTAGAGTCATTTTGGGATAAAAACATGAAAAGATTTTTAAAGTAATTTACTATGCTAGTGGAACTCTTAAGGAACTCTTAATGAAGCTCAAATGCTCAAATTAATTGTACCACAACTAAGAAAGAGTTATTAGAAATAGTATACAATTTTGATAAATTCAAATCTCATTTAATTGGAAAAAAATGTGTTGTGTATACATGTCATTCTTCTATTAAATATTTAATGAAAAATAAGGATGCAGAACCAAGACTGATACGATGCATTCTTCTTATGCAAGAATATGATTTTGAAATAGTAGATAGGTGGGGAGCTGATAATCAACTTTTTGATCATCTATCCAGTCTTAAATTCTAAATATCACTCTTTTTTGAAAAAGAAATTAATGAATATTTTCTAGATGAAAATTGTTCAATATTAATTAGTGGTGTGTTTCATGGTATGTCGACATTGTGAGCTTTATTGTTTGTGATATTATACCATATGATCTAAAATACCAACAGAAAAGGAAATATTTATCTAAAGCAAAGATTTACTTTTGGGATGACCCTTTTTTATATAAACAAGGAAAGGATCTCATTATTCAAAGATGTGTGCTTTTAGAACAAACTTATGAAATTATCTAAAAATGTCATGATTCCGATTTTAGGGGACATTTTTGTGTTGATAAAACAACATACAAAATTTTGCAATCTAGATTTTATTGACCTTCAATCTTTAGAGATGTTAACGCTTATATTAAAGCTTGTGATCGATGTCAATGTGAAAGCAATATTTTTAGGAGAAATGAGATACCCCACAATTAAATTTTGGAAGTTCAAATATTAGATATTTTGGGATTAGATTTTATGGGACCATTTATACCATTTTTCAAAAATTTAGATATATTGTTAGCAGTAGACTATGTATCCAAATGGATAGAAGCTATTGTTTTACCTCGATGTAATGCTCAAAGTGTTGCAAATTTTTTAAGAAAGAGCATATTTGGTAGATTTAGGATGCCTAAATTGATCATAACAGACGGGGGAAGTCATTTTAGAAATGCAATAATGGAGAAATTAGTAAAGAAATATCATATCAACCATCAAATTGCTACTACTTATCATCCTCATATAAGTGGTTTGGTTGATTTAACCAATCATGAAATTAAAAGAATTTTTAAAAAATTAGTGAATCCAACAAAAATGGATTGTTCAGTCAAACTTGATTATGCTTCGTGGGCTTATAGAACTGCGTATAGAACTACTATAGGAATATCCTCCTATAGGCTAATATTTGAGAAAGCTTGTCATTTACTAGTTGAACTTGAACATAAAATATATTGGGCTATTAAGGAATGTTAAAAGATGCTGGAGAGAATAGACTATTAAAATTAAATGAGCTTGAAGTGATAATTAATAAATCTTATGAGAGTTCTAAGATTTATAACAAAAAGATGAAGATGTGGCATGATCATAGGATTCATAATAAAAATTTTGAGCTAGGGCAACAAGTTTTGCTATATAATGCAAGATTAAGATTATTTCCAGGAAAAATTTAGTCCAGGTGGATGTGCCCATTTGTTATGATAAAAGTTATCCTTATGGAGTTGTGGATATCAAAGATCCCAAAACTAAAAAAATATTCAAAGCGAATAGTCACGGGATGAAACCCTATCTCTTATGGGATCAACTTAAATTAAATTATCTTATGTTGTTGGGTCAACAAAAATAAGCACTAGTTACGTCGGGTTGACGATGTTAAACCAAGCGGTTTGTGGGACGCAACCCATATTTATTAGTGTATATTTGTTTTAAATGTTGTGTTGTTGTATTTGATTAAGAAAAATGTGGTAGTATTTTTGAATATATAATGATATAGTGATGATTCTAAGACCTTAATTGATGACTTAGACAAATTATAATGCACTTTTGGATGATAAGCTAACCTACAGTAAAATAAGCACTACACTTAAGCGTCAACACTCGGCACATAAGCACAATAGTTTGAAAGACGTGCATAATTAAAATTCTAGAAGGATTAAACATGGTTTAGTGGCTTTAAACATGGTTTGGTGGTTTTTGAACGTGAGTAGTGGGTATAGGCTTCATCTAAGGCCTATAAATAGCATGGGAATGAAAAGAATTTTTACCCCACTATAAATTTTCATCCTAAAGTCTAAGTGAAGAGAAAAAGAGTGAGAGAACATTGAAAAATGTCTTCTTGGGAGATTGGAATGAAGAAGAAAGAAGAGACCATTAAGAAGAGGTTTGTGAGTCAAAGTGCGCATAAGTTATACAATGGATTCCTAGCAGTTAGTATAGAAGGAATAGCGGAGAAGATTGCAAAGATTGAGGCTGACATGGCTTCAATTGAAGAAAAAGTGAATGAGACAATTTTGAAGAAAAAGTGAATGAGACTAATGCACACTTGGAGCATATCGATCGGCAACTCAAAATGTAATTTAGACATACAAATCATAAAGAAGAACCAAACACGACAATAAGTGGTTTAAAGAAGACTTGATGAGAGTTCTTCGTCACCGTTTGTTCTATTAAATCTATATTCCGATGCCCAAGGAGAAATAAGTGAAAGGTCGGGTTATGTTCCACTGGAAGGAGAATGGAATTAAATTTGAGAGTTTAGTTTGTTTGTTCGTAGTTATTGTTTGTCTGTTTTATGTGTTTTATGTGTTAAGTTTGTTTTGTATTTGAATTGATGTGTTTTGGAGGTATCTTCTCTAAGAATCTTTGGATTGAAGAAATATGTGTCTGTTTGTGAAAGTGTTTGTATTTGTTAAGAAAATTGCGTTTAGATTTATTTTGAAAATTTAATGAAAGTGTTTGTTAGTGTAAAAAATTATGTGTTATTTAATGTTGGATTGAAATTTAGAAAATTTGTGATTTTTGAAAAAGAGGAGAATAGAAGGGGAAGAAAAATTGTTATTAAGATTTATAAGAATATATAGGGGTGGATGACTTAGGTTTGATGTAACATAAAAATAAAAAATACACAAACTCTTCACTGGCACCTAAGCCTAATATAGTTGTCAATGAGAAATCTTATATTGAGCCTTCTATATTTGGCTGGAAAGGAGGATTTTCTAGAGGTTCAAGTGCTTTTACATCCTGGGCTTCTACTTCGTGAGCATCTACATCACAAGGTCAATCGACTAGTCCTGATTTGTAGTCACAATTAATGCAGAGGATGTTAGATAACAATAACTACACTATGGATAAGGTACTAAATTTAGAGAACTATGTAGGACATATTGATACATATATGAAGATACATAGTGATTATGAAGAAAAATATCACACATCTTTGGAAAGCCTTATCAGGGGTGACCAAAGTGTGGTATTTCTTTCATATCCACATTACCCTCACTATAAGCCTTTGATTTTTTGGGATGATGACGATGTCAACTGACTTTCTGGAAATCCCCGCTTATGTTTAATCAGTTTTGCAATTAAAGCTTTGCAGTTTATCACTGTTAAATGAATTGAGGGAGAATGGTCTTCAAATTTGGATTTGTTTCTAGCCGTCCAAATGGAACAAGCCATCACAAAAGGGATGATGCTCGTATTGATACAGTTCTGTGAATGCCAGCAGGAAGAGAGGGAGTCCCAATCCACAATTAATAGATTCACCTTCAAGTCTTTGACCTGTTTAGACAAGACCTTTTGGGCAAATATGAAATGAACGAGAAAATGAGGAATTGGTTCTTAAGCCATGAAACAAAGATGGCATCGGGAAGGTCCTCTCATCATCTACAGGAAGAAGTTTATGAAAAGTTCTCCAGGTGAAGAAGGACATAGAGGGAGTGATATATTTATTCCAGACAACTTTTCCCCAAGAGACAGATTCCCAGCTGAATAATCTTGAATAGATGGCCTTGGATAGACTGTGAAGTTTGCTAGAATTAATAACTAATCTATCTTCCTATTCTCTATTGAAGGGGATTTTAAAAATGCAAGCAGTGGCAGTTTGGTCCAGCATTGTGAGGAGTGTCTCCACTGACCATGAGTCACCATTCTAGCAATCAACAACTGACAGGTTTTGATGAAAGTCCATTGGTCTGGGTGAAAGAAGTTCTTGTGGACACCATTGGTCCAACCATAAGTGTACTCTCCCCTTCCCAAGGTCCCAAAGGAATAAGTTTTCTATGTGGTGCCTGATTTTTAGTAGGTTGACCCATATGGATGAGTATCCCAGTTTCCTTTACACCAAGTTAGGATGTGAGTGTTTACAGTATTTCCCCATCATGAATTTTGCCCATAATGAGTTCTGTATTCTGAACTTCAGCCACAGTTTGCACATGCAGACATGTTGGAGATGCTGTAAACCATTAAATCTTAGTCCACTAGCAATAGTGGGTTTACCAGCCTTCCGCCAGCTTGCCCAATGCAATTGTTTCCTTTGACCTACCCAAAGAAATATATTGAAGCTTCTTTCAATTAATAGTTGGGTGGATTTCTTCATACTTATGACTTGGAGAATGTAGAAAGGAAAGGATGTGAGGGTACTTTTCAATAGAGTAATTCTCCCTCCATTAGAAACAAAGGAGTTTGTCCAACATTTGAGTTGAGCATTGATTTTGGTGATTACTTCATAAAATTGTATTCTTTTAGTTCTTCCTTTGATAAGTGGAACCCCAAGGTAATTGAAGGGGAGGTAGCAGTAGAATATCCAGTAAATTGACTAATCCAGTTTTTAGCTGCAGGCTTAGTATGTTTACTAAAAATCAGTTGACATTTAGAAGTATTGACAATCATACCAATGGTGTCTTGGAAATTTTTCAGGCATTTGTGTATAAGTTTAACAAAATTTCTGATAGCTTTGAAGAATAAAATGATGTCATTTGCATACATCATGTAAGTGACCTCCATAGTAGACCTGTGATGGAATCTAGCATAAGTTTTATAAGTTAAATCATGGTCTAAGATTCTTGAGAAATAGTCCATTGCTAGAATACAAATAAAAGGTGATAAAGGGTCTCCCTGTTGGACCCCTCTAGTTGCTGAGAAGACGCCATTAGAGGATCCATTTAGTAGAATAGAGTGTGAATTAAAATGCAGCCATCTAGAAATGAGAATACATAAATATTGAGAGAAGCCCCTGGCTTTGAGGATGTCTAAAATGAAGTACCAATGAATAGTGTCATAAGTTTTTCTAAGGTCCAATTTTTGAATGAGATTTCTCCCAAGAATGGGTGATCAATATCTAGAAGTATTTCCTGGGCCAGCAACACATTATCAGAAATTGCTCTACCCTTGACAAAAGCAGTTTGGTTTGGTTTGATGAGCTGGGTTAAGTGAGGTTGCAACCTTGCCACAATGATTTTACTTATGATCTTGTTGAATACAGAAGTAAGACTTATAGAACTGTACTGATTCCAATTATTTCTTTCAGCAATTTTGGGAATGAGAACATAGCTAGAGGAGGATAAGTAGTTGTGAAGGGGAGTTCCTTGGAAGAAACTTTGAATAGCTGCAACCACATCCTCCTTAATAACTTAATAATGCTCCTTAATAATGGGCCATGCATTTTTATAAAATGCAGCGGTGTAGCCATCAGGACCAGCCACTTTAGAGCTACCAATGTTGTTGAGAGCTTCCTAAACATCAGAATCAATAGGACTGGAGGCAAGTTGGAGTTCTTTAGTATAATTCAGTTCCTCCTGGAAGAATTCTGGATCCACGTGTGTGGGGATGGACCGAGAGACAGTGAGAAGGTCTTAAAAAAATTCACAGCATTCCTTGCAATACCCTCATAAGCATTGATCCAATTACCCTCAGCATCTTGAATTCTATGAATATTATTGCATTTCCTTCTATACTTAATGTAGGCATGATAGTATTTAGAATTCCTATCCCCCATCCCCCTATGAATCTGTTAACAACAACTTTTTGTTTGAGAAAGCTTCAACCAGTCAGTGGCCACGAGAACCTTTTCAGCACCCTCCATAAAAGCAGCCTCATCCACAGTGTCATTATCAGCCTCAGCTTTCAATGTTGCTAAGTTTTTCTCAGCATTGTCTACTTGGTCATAGTCATTCCCAAAACAATTCCAGTTCCACTGCTTGAGGATGTGGGCCAAAGATTTTTGCAGTTGCCACAGATTGATAATACAGTTGGAATGGTGAGAACTTTTTCAGTGCTCTTTAATCAGCTTTAGAAACTCGGGGTGTTCAACCCACATATTTTGAAATTTAACGGATTTAGGGCCTTTAGGTGGGGTGGCAATGATTGAAATGAGTAGAGGTCTGTGATCAGACCCTGCTAAAGATAAATGGTAAACATAGGCATGCAAAAAAGCCCGGAACCAATGATCATTCACGAGGAACCTTTCCAACCTTTTCCATATCTGACCTCTTTTCCAAGTGAAGTTGGCCCCCAAAACGCCAAGCTCAAAAAGGTTTGCAGCTTTAATATTGTCACTAAATTGTGTCATTTTGAGAAGATCAGGAGGCCTACCACCTCTTTTTTTGGAAAGGTCAGCCACACAGTTAAAGTCTCCTTCTGTCAGCCAAGGAGAGTTAATAGAGTTTCTAAGGTTGATAAGTTCATGTCAAGGGGATCTTCTAGCATTTTTGTTACACCTTGCATAGATAATGGTTGTGAAACCAGTTTTGCTAGCAGCCTCAAATTTGAAATAGACAAACTGTAGTTCATCCATAATGACTGACAATGTAATTTCATTTCTGCATTGGATCCAAATTTTATTGTTACTATTGGAGTAATGAGAGAAGCCATGGAATTGATTCAACACCTTTTGAGGATATTTGTGAACCATTGGTTCAAGAATAGAAATGCACAAAACTTTGTGTTTTCTATTGAGGTGGAGAAGCCTTTTTAATGAGAGTGGTTGAGCCACTCCCCTAATATTCCAGCAGAGCAAATTAATCATGATGGGCTGATTTGGATTTCCCCCTGGTAAGCCTGGTGAGGGAGTCTCTTCTTGTGGAATAGGAACTGCAAGCTTCAAACACAACAGTCTCTCCTTGGGGTTCAATGGTTTGTTTCTTCTTTTTCCTAACTTTTTGAATTTGCCAGTCCTTCTCCAACTCTCGTTGAAGAGTAGATAATGTCAGGGGGAGGGGGGGAATTCAGACTGTTAGGGTCAGGGGCCACATTAGTTTGTCCCTCTATCTATTCCATCCCTTTCACCACTAAATTATTGTTGATAGAATCTGGAAAGGACTGAGAAGGTAGTTTAGATATTGAGGGGTGCGCCCAGATCAATTTGTCCAGTTGTTCTGACACATTTTCCACCAGAGTAATGTTTCTAGATTCAGGAAGGGGCTATGTTGGGGTAGATGCTCCTTCAGGTGCCACACTGATAGGAACATCCTCAAACACATTGGGATTCACTTCTAGTAGAGGGTCTTCTGTGAGGGTCCTATGATCAACCTATTCCAAATAAGTTGTATTGTGTGAAAGGAGATTCTAAGAGGTAGGTAAATTCAATCCCCTTTGAGGTGAATTACCCATAGAGGTGGGTTCCATGACTGTAATTGGGTTTTCAATAAGATTTCCTTAATCAGGTTATTCCTAGATTCAGAAGTGTGGGATGGAAATTGCTTGGGGGCGTGCGGTTGAGAAGATTTTCCTTAAGAGTTGGAGTTTGTTTTGGGCTTAGGGTGGAGTCTGAAGCATCTCGTATTGGATTGGCCAAACATTTTACAGTGAGTGTAATAATAAGGGTTTTGTTCCATCACAATCTTCTGTGAGTAGCCATTGTAAGCAGTATCTAGCTAAATCTCATCCACTTCAGGAAGGGTAATGTCCCTTTCCACCAAGATTCTAGTTGTTGAGGGTCTTAGGAGGTTGTAGGTTGGGACATCAAGCTTCATAGGTCTGCTTAGAGCTGTGCCTATAGTAAAATGAACATGATGATGGAAGAAATGTAGCTTTAGACCTAGAAGTTTGAACTAAATAGAAAGAATGGGAGGTTCTTGACTAGGATCAAAGTCTTGAAACCACTTTAGTAATTTCATTGCCATCCCTTCAATATACAATATCTATTTAGAGAAGAGCCTAGTATAGTATTCCTCCCCAATCAAATTTATAGACATGTGTCTACCATCCACCAAACCAACTTTCCAATCACTTAGGAGTTTCAAATCTTCAAAACATTTCTTAATACATTCCATCTTAAGATGACCATATTGGAATTTACCAATTAGAGTAAATTTGAAGGAGGTTGATAGTGAGTGTATGTCAGCTTCAGAAAAAATGGCAGCAGGTTTCCCTACTTTTTCACATAGCTTCTTAATGTAAGGGAGTTCAACATTGTCAACTCCCTCAAGGAAGGAGGTGGGGAATGTCATCAGTTCCACGGAGTTTTGGAAGGTAGAAATCTTTCCAACCACATCAGCAAAAGTGGCTTTAGACCATTTTATATTGGTTTCCAAGTCAATGGGATTTGCCATGAGAGCTAAAAACCATCACATAGATAAAATAAAGTGAGAGTCACTCCAACAGCAGGTAAACAACCACCACTGACAAAACAAAATCAAGTAGAGAAAACCCCAAAGTGACCAAAACAAAACAACTACAGTGGAACAACAACTCCAATATTCAAAAACCAATAAAAAAACATCAGTAGATCCTCTAAGAAGTTCAAGAAGACCCAGGAGACCACTTCCAAACAAAACCAGGTAGTCAGGGAAGTCTATCCTCAAAGAGTAGCCGCCAACCACCCTCATTATCCAGAAACCCTAGCAGAGCAATACTAGCCGACACCATGAATATATATATATATACACATATTTTGAGGTGGTTCACAAGCTACAATACCGCCCCAATCGCGCTTGTATTGCAAGATTGTGATCCCGTAGTGGCTTTCCTAGTTAGCACGATTACATCGTGAGAGTTCGTGTCGCAATCCCCTTGTTGCCATCTCGCGATCTCGCGATCCCCTTGTTGCGACTGTAAAACACCGCGATCTGTATAGTCGTGATTCCCTTCTTTCTGCTCTAGTTGAGTCAGTAACACGAGTTTGGGAGAAAAGTTGGAGTTCCGGGTCTCATGCATCCCGACGCATCAACCAGGGCTGCTAGGCTGCTAGGGGTTTGGGCTCTAATACCATAAAGAATTGATGGCACAGAGACCTACAACGTCGAAACTTACTCATTTTATTAACACTTTGGTTTATATGACTTACAACATTTACAAATATCTAGATGTCTTTCATTTACAAATAGAACCTTGCATTAGATATAAATCTCAACAATATATATATATATATATATATATATATATAATGTAGAGGAGCTAAAATGGCTCAAAATTCATTAAAACCAAAAAACAGAGGGCAGCAAAAACTTGGGAGGAAACCCTCACCAAAAAAACCCCATAAAAAATGAACTCTAATAAAAGGGAGGGAAAAAAGGTCTCCATCAAAAGAAATTCTAAAGGAGGAGAAATATGTTTGTTAATCTGAATCTGCTCAGAGTGGAGTCCATGTCTAGCTAGCCAGTTTGCTGGCATGTTGTTCTCCCTAGGAATATGAGAGCAAATAAGCCTGAGTTCCACACCCAATCTTTGAATTTTATTAATCCAATACGCAATATTTGATGGGCACATCATCTTGTCATTTAAAATACTGATTAGAATCAAGGAATCAGATTCCACAAGAACTTGATCAAAACCACAACTCTTAGCAATGAAAATGGCCCAAATATGCTTGAGTTTCAACCTCCAGAGGGTCCTCAACCCAAAGAGGAGAATGGAAAAAGATCAAGGAGTTATCCTTACAATCCCTAAAGACACCTCCCATCCCAGCATGAGGGGATACAAAACTACCATCAGTATTCACTTTGATCTAACCAGCAAGAAGGGGCTTCCAAAAGATCAAAGTAAAAGAGGGAGTCTTTAGATAATTGTGAACTAGCTGAACTAGAATGTCAGGAAATTTCTTATACCTGGATAATTTCTGCAAATAAAATAAGCAATTATTAGCAATCTCATTAGCTTTTGGTCTAGATTCTTCAAACTTGATGTTGTTTCTTGCCATCCATACAAACCAGGCAATAACACAAGGCATAGGAAATAAAGAATGGTCCAACAAATCCTGCCAACACTGAAAAAAAAATTAAAACACAACAACTGTAAAGTATGGATCTTCAGTCTGGCCAATATGCATCTCCAGCCTTTTTAGATATAGGAAAAGCTAAAGAAGATGTGTTGCAGTGACTCCTCAGTTCTACAAAATACAAACCAAGTGGGGCCCCTCAGTCCCTTTAATTTTAGTATGTCATCAGTTGGTAGCAGCTTGTAGAATAGTCTCCAGCAGAAAAAGGACATAGAAGCTGACAGTAATTTTCTCCAGACTAAGGGTCCTCAGTGGACATCCTGTTGGGGGAAACAAATCTTGGATACCACAGTTGACAGGCTATTGAACTGGCTCCTTTTAACCATAATTATGTCTTTCTTTAAAAAATCAATAGGTATCCTCATGACATTGCTCATCCGAGGGAGATCCAGAATATTTTGTAGTGCCTGCAGGTTCCAACTGTCATCAGCCCAAAGATTAGCCACCTGAAGTGATACATCAGCATGCTAAGGGGAAAACAATACCAGCTTGCCCTCCATTTTCTTTTTGTAAAGCCAGAAATTTATCTTACTATTGACCTCACTTTTGGTTGAGGTTTAGTTTTTCCTATTTAGTAGCCTAAGGTCTAGTCATAGGACTTTTCTACTGATTATTCTTAGAAAACTAGAAAAGGAACCCTCACCATTAGAAATTCTACACTCCTCGTTACTCAACTTGAAGTTCCATATATTGGTCCTAACCTCTAGCACTTAGTAGGTGGGGTCATTATGGGGGAACTCAAGATGAGTCACCCTTAGGAATGCTCGACCTTAGGGTTGACCCTGGGTGTTGGTCTAGGGCTAAGGCACTCACTTGCAATCACTTACACTCACAATCACTCACTACCCTAAACTCAGAATTTCTAGGCTCCCTTGATACTTTTGGGAAACTCCTGTAGGTGGTTCGCTAAACCCATTAGCTCTGGGCTAAGGTTTGGCTAAAACCACTACATATAGGACCCAAAATGGTGTTTCCATTGGTCCTGGTGGTTCGTACCTCAACTCTACCAAGATACCCAACCTAGTATTTTGCCCCTAAATTCCACCAAATAACCTAAATACCCTTGGGACCCCAAATTTGGCTAAAATTCCCAAATTTACCCAAATACCCAAATTGGTTCAAAAATTATTTCAAACACCTTGAAAACACCCAAACTACCCAAAATCACCAAGATTGGCCAAATTACAAAAATACCCCTCATTACCCCAAATTCCAAAAAAATTCCAAAAATTTCCAAAACATCCCAAATATTGCTAATTTCATTTTTATTAACTATCACATGACCCAATTTGGCCAATTTGGCCATCTTTGATCAAAACCCCCAAATTGCCCTTTAAAGGCTCATATTTTCCCCAAATCACTCCAAATGTTTATCAAATTTGTCTCAATTTACCCCAATTTCAATTCTAAAATGAAATTCACTCTTGATATGACCAATGTAGACAAAATCCAAGCTCAATTGGTCCATGATTTGAACCCAATTTTGAGCTAAACCAAAAACCCAATTTTGGCCTTATGACTTGGTTCCACCAAATTGAACTATGGCTCACTCAACTGGCCACAATTTGTGTTGAAAAACCTTCATAACATCCCCATACATAAAAATTGACCTTAAATTGGCCTTTTTGAGGCCTCACTTTCATTTGATTTCAACCTAAGTCCAAAAGCCCCAAATTTTCCCTAAATTGGCGAAGTCTCAAAATCTCACCAAATTGAGAGCCTTAACCCTAAAATTTCTACTCCATCCCTTTTCTACTCCATCCCTTCATCCAAAATTTTCACTCCATTATTTCATGAAAAATCTTCACAACATCTCCCTCGGTCATTTGAACCACTCAAATTGGACTTAGCCTAAGGCTAGCCTAACCTAGACCCATGTCTAGCCTAACATGCCCATAACATGCCCATAGCCTAACATGCCCAAATTGACCAAATTTCAAAAATCCCTCAAATTGACCTACCAATTGAACTCAAAATCACCTCAAGCCTTCACCAAAAATCTTCATAACAATAATATACACAATGTTGATCAAAAAATTTGGTCAATTTATTTGATTAATAAATTGAGTCATTTGACATGTCTAACCTAGCCTAAACCCAAGCTTTGATCACTTGGACCCACTTGGACCCAAGCACCAAACATGGCCTAACCACCTTAAAGCAATCAAATTAACTCCACCTCAGACATTGGTTAGACCCTATGACTGAGCCAAAACCCATCTAACCCAAGATATATGAGCCATGGACCAAAAGTCCCCCAAAATTAAGGGATCTTATTTCCAAAAAAAATACATGCATAAGATACCCTTACCAAAACTAAACCACATTGCCTTAAATTGCTTTGACAGATTCCCCTGGATGCCTTGAGCACCTAGCCACATCCCCCTATCCCCCTCCTAGTCACCAGTGAAGCTCAAAACCAAGATCCACCCCCATGGAACTTCACGCAAATCAAAACAAGAGGCTAGCTCAGCCAAATTAAATTATAAGGCTCTTATGCCCTCCACCTAAGCAGCACAAACCCCCTAGTTGGCCATGGCAACCACCTCTTAGCCATTTTTATAAAAAGCACCTCCCACGACCATGAGAGGTAGTGCTGAAAATTTCTTAGAGAGACCTCTCCAAACTGACCACAGAGCTTCGCAAAGATCCCCTCAGTGCATTCCAACTGTTTTCCCTCACCAAATTCCACTGTCGGAGTTCAATTTTGAGCTCGATATCTTGCTGGAAACTAGGACAGAGCCCAATACACCTCCACAATCCACCAAACTCAAATTAACTTCACCCACACCTTCACAATAGTGAAAGAAGCTTAAGCCTCATCAAATTCCCCTTTCACAGAGCCTCTACCATAGTTCTAAATCAACACCCAAATTCGGTCGTGATCAAAATCATACCTAAGCCTTACACCAAGACCAGAGAATTAATCCCTAGCCTCCTTGGATCACAACGAACGTGCCAAGACTCTCTGATCGAAGCTTCGCTTCTCAGAGCAAAGGTATAAAATCTCTCCCCTCCCGAGCCTCTTTTGATTCTCCATTTTCTTAGAGTTAATTTGATGTCTTGATCACCTTATGGATGTGATCTTCTAGTCTAGATGAGAGTTTTAAAAAAAAATTAATCCAATTTGGTTAACAAATGAGAGAGATCTTATGGCTAGAAGATGGATGGTTCTCGGGCTAGGCTATTGGGGAGGATGACAGAGCATCGTCTGATCGCGCGTGTATCGGATGGACGGTTGAGATGAAGTCAAAAAATGCTTCTTTACATGAACAGTGGGACATGTGGATGCTTATGTGGATGGTGGTGACAAATGGGAGTGCATCGCGTGGAGTTCGGAGCTGCCTAAAATATACATGGCGACTTGTTGTTTAATAGATAAATAGGGATTTTTCCTATTTATTTAAATACCCCTAACTTCAAAAATCCATATCTTGGTGTACAATAATCATAAAAATAAAATAAAAATATCCTTTTGCTCGGTGAATAGAAGAGACCAACTTGGAAATAATTTGAAGAGAATAAAAATATCCTCTCGCAGAGTAATTTTCGACAATGGGATAGCCTTAAAAAGAACCAAAATAAACAAATTCGTTAAAAGACATGGGATAGACTGGAGATACTCTACGATCTACTATCCCAGGGCAAATAGTCTGGTTGAGGCCTTCAACAAAACACTAGTACAAATTTTGACGAAGACACTGAACGAAAATAAAAGAGATTGGCATAACAGAGTGTTACAAGCTTTGTGGGCCAATCAGACAACTTTTAGAACTCTGACTCAATGTACACCATACATGTTCGTATACGGGTCCGAGGCTATACTACTGCTACAAGTCCAAACACCGTCTTTGAGGGTCTCCATTGCCAACCAGCTCACAATAGAAAAAAGTGCAAAACTCAGGCTTGAGGAATTGGAGAGACTTGAGGAGAAGCGGCTAGAAGCGCAATAGAATTTGGAGCTCTACCAAGCAAGGATGGTACAAGCTCATGACAAATTGGTCCACCTGAGGATGTTCAAAGTTGGTGACATCATTCTTGTTCTCAAAAGACCTATTCTGGCATGTTGCAAGATAAGTAAAAATTTTGAACCAACTTGCGAGGGACCATTTGTCATAGAAAAGGTCTATTCAAGAGGAGCGTACCATATGGTGAATTTGTAAGGTGAGAGACCTATGCTGCCAATTAATGGACGATATTTGAAGACATACTATACAACATGACATTTCTTGAAATAATACTTTAAGACTTTGATTATTCTAGGGTTTATTATTTGGCAAACCGTCTGTGACTGGATCCAAAATTTTGTAATATACTAACCTCGATAAAATGGAAATTTTTTGATTTTCTTTTAAAAAATCAAACAAAGAAAATTAAATTTTGAAAAAAAATTTACTTTGATAATTAAATGTGATAAAGGTAACAAGAAAAGAAAATAATAAATTTATTGATTTTGTTTCTCTCGAGTTTGAGGTTTCTTACTCTTTGCTATCCTAGCATGATTATTCTTATCTACACCAACTTCTTCACATCCTCCAAAGTTTCATGCTTTGTACAAAGTTTTACGGATTTCTTCCTCACCGATGCCAACCTTCACATGCCACATATCTATGAGTTTAACACCACAAGTTCTCTACGCTATTTGCATGATATTCACGGGTCCAATACCTAAATTCTGATTCATATCTTTACATTTTGGGTAGGCTTAGATGCCCTATTCCCATTTTTGCATTTTGGAGTAGACTTGGACGCCCTATTCCCATCTTTGCATTTCTAGCTATACTTCGATGCCTTATTCCCATCTTTGCATTTTGAGGTAGGCTTGGATGTCATGTTCCCATTTTTACATTTCGAGGTAGGGTTAGATGCTCTATTCCCATCTTCACAATTCAGGGTAGGCTTAGACGCCTTACTCCCATCTTTTCAATTCAGAGTAGGCTTGGGTGCCCTATTCCCATCTTTGCAGTTTGGGGTAGGCTTGGATTCCCTAATCCCATTTTTGTATTTTAGAGTAGGCTTGGATGCCCGATTCCCATCTTTTCCTTTTGGGGTAGGCTTGGATGCCTTATTCTCATTTTTACATTTCGGGGTAGACTTCGACGCCCTATTCCCATTTTCACAGTTCGCGATAGGCTTGGATGCCCTATTCCCTTCTCTGTGCTTGGTTTTCCATTTAGCTTGGTTTCCTCGTGCATAACTTCACCTCCTTAAAAATTTATATTGAAATCTAAACTTTCTTTGATACATTCAATTCAATTTGAGTCTTCTCGAGAACTGACGCTATGCCTGATGATTGTCCTTGAAATAGCCTTTCTTTTTCCTAGCGACAGTATTTGTTAATCCTCAGCAGAAATAACTGTCACCCAATTCTACACTTCGTTCTAGTTCTATTAACTTAGAGGTCCATATTGATTTTGTTGATCTTGTCAATCAACGCCAATACGTGCAGTGTGCCTGTCCGACACACCTCACCTATTGGGCATTTGTTTACCTCACTTTTTGTTGAGGTCTAGTTTTTCCCCTTTAGTAGCTTAGGGTCTAGCCATGCGACTTTCTTGTTGACTACTCCTAGAGAACTAGAAAAGAAAGCCTCACCAATAGAAAATCTAAACATTTTTTTCTCAACTTGAAGTTCCACATATTTGTCCAAACCTCTAGCACTTAGTAGGTCAGGCCAACATGGAGGAGCTCAAGGGGAGTCACCATAGGACTGCTTGGCCTTAGGGTTGCCCTTAGGTGTTGGTCTGGAGCTAGTTCACACACTTTCATACAACTCACAACCCTAAACTCAAACTTGTTGACTTTGATCCCTTGGTCTTTTGGGAGACTCATGTAGATGGTCCCCTAGACCCACTAACCCTAGGCTAGATTTTTTGCTAAGACCAGTACATAGAGTACCCAAATGGTTCCACTGGTCCATGACTCATATTGGGTGGTTGGCACCTTAATTTCACTGAAATATCCAACTTGGCCTTTTGCCCCCAATAATCCACTCAAATTACCTAAACACCCCAAACCCCAAATTTGATCGAAATTCTCAATTTCATCCAAACTACCCAAATTTGGTCAAAAAATATTTCATACCATCTCAAACTACCCAAATTGCCCAAAATCATCCAAAATTGCCAAATTATCAAAATACCCCAAAATTTGCCAAAATTACCAAAATACCCTTGGTGACTTAAACTCTCTCCAAACCCCCAAAATCATTTCAAATGTCTCTAAAACCAATTTGAACTCTTCCATTGAGCCCAATTTTACCAATTTTGACCGAAAGCCCTAAATTGCCCTGAAAGACCCAATTTCCCAAAATTCATCTCAAATGTCCATCAACTTGATCCCAATTTCCCCCAATTTCACTTTTCAACTCAAATTCAACATGATCAAACTCAATTCAAACCAAATCCAAGTCCAATTGACCCACGTTTGAGTTTAATTTCAACCCAAATAAAAAAGCCCCAATTTGGCCCAAAACCAAAATATCATGCAATTGACCCCCCAATCTTTCCAATTGCCTCAATTGTGCATCATAATATGTTTGAAACATTCATACACATCAAGTTGAGCCTTAAATTGGCCATGATAAAGCCTCAATTTCACCTAAAATTAACTTGGACTGCAACCCCCAATCTGTCCAAATTTGGTTGTCTCTAAATGTCACCTAATTGAATGACCAAACTCCAAAATTGACACCCAATTAATGTTGACAACTCTTCATGATATTGTCTTAGACCATTTTTAACCATCAGTTTAGACTTAACTTAACTCTAGCTCAACCTAAGCCCAAGTCTAACCCAACATCCCCAAATTGACCAAATGGCAAAATCCGCCAAATCAAACCTCAAAATGAATTCAAAATTTCCCCAAATCTATCTAAACTCTTTATGACAATCATCTACACCAAATTGCTTGACCAATCAGTCTCAATGTCATGGCTAGCCAAACCTAAACCCAACTTCAAGCCAATTTGACTCAAATTGAACCCATGGACCAAAATTGACTAATTCATGCCCAAGTGACCAAATTAAAGACACCACAACCACCAAGTACACCCTAGTGACCAGCCTAGACCCACCTAAACTAGCCAAGATGGGTATGGACTAGTGGTTCCAAATTGAAGCTCTGAGCTCCACGCTAAGCCCCTCTATATAAACCACCTTCTTCATGGCCAAAGGAGAGCTAACCAAAATCCTTGAGGAAACTCTGTCAAAATCTCACCAGAGACACTCCAAGCCTTCCTCAGCTCAAGCCAACCATTTTCCCTCTTTTTTTTGCCCTGTGAGAGTTCAATTTTGAGCTCAAAATTAAGTCAAATTCATGGCACATTTCTCCATGGCCTTAGAGTGAACCAAACTCGAATTAACTATGCACACACCATCCCCACAGTGACAGGAGTCGATCCCCCACAAAAGCCTCCTCTCAAACAGCCCCTAACCTAGTTCAAGACCAATTCCTGAAACCAAAATTTTTCAAAAACATAGCTAGACCTAAGGGGACCTCTTGTAATTTTCTCATGAATAAAAACTTTTTTTTCGATAGTTAAGTAAAATCAACTTTGAAAATATTACCTTTTAAATTTAAATAATTATTTAAATTAAATTAAATTTTGAAAATCCACATTTTCTCCTCTGATGTTTTATTTGACCCATGGATAGGATACTCTAAATTCTCAAAGTCATCTGAATTTTGATTAATGTGTTATGAGGTGAAGAGCCCCAAAGGCAAAGGGGTAATTTTAGGTTGTGATGCGTTAATCAAAATTTAGGATTAACTATACGGGAAAATGGGTAATTTTGATCTTAATAACTATGTCTGAATGATTGAAATACAACAAGATTAAAATGCAGAAACTCACTTACCACCTCTTCACAATATCAATAAAATTATAATTTCCCTAATCTTTATGATTTGGAAGTCAACTAACATGAAAAGATTCTCAAGTGGTGGGCTTAAGCCAGGGAGATGATAATTTACTTATCTTAAGCCTAAAATTGATGATGATGGAATCATTCAATAAGAATAAAAATTACTTCAACCAAAATTTTAACCACTATCAATTTCCCCCGTTATGATTATTAAGGGCTTGGTAGTGACCTAGGCTCGATGTCTAAACTCAATTGATCGGACTTATAAGATAGTATGATTGGTAATTGACATTTTTAAACACTCCAAGCCCATTTATGATGAGCACCAAATCTTTAATGACCTAAGTTTATGTTAGGAGCATTCATCAATATAACTTTTAAGTAAAGTATTAAATTGATTAAGTATCCTACCCTTACGATAATTGAATTATCAAGCTTTACTGGGCAACAAGGTAGTCACACTCTAACCCTGGATGATTAATGGAAAAATATGATGAAATTCAAATGATGAACTCAAAAGAATTCAAGAGATCCTCAAAGTAGTTCAGGTTCATTCTCTGAACGCTTTCAAATCTTCTAGATATTTTAAAGGGCAAATTGAATTCACCATATCTTGTTCTAAAATCATCCACCAAGAAGTTCAAAGACTCAATAGAGTCATAACTTTGAGTTTGATAGCTACACCTTTCTCTATTCCTAAAATTTAAATTCTTTGTAAAATTATATACACACTGCCAGAACTAACCTTTCAGGTGGAGGAACTAGAAAAACTGACAAGTACACTTTTAAATTATTGCATTCACTATTCTGTACTACTTTTCTCGAACTTGTATGTTAAAAAATATTGTCACCCTGCATGTCAAAACCAAAACTGATAGGATAGTCACAAAACTAAGACTAAAGTCAAACAAGATAAAATTCATCGCTACAAGATTCAAAATATAAGATATCTCAAAATTTAATCACAAACATCACAAAATAAAAATTGCAACTAAATTAAAAATGTCTCTATCGGATGATCGGGAATACCTCGGAGGAGGTAACCTATAGTTTCTAACAAAATTTCCCATGGTCTAAATGAAAGTATGGAACTCATTGAGTTGAGTTTAGTAAGTTCATTTGGACTAAGTGAATTCAAAAGTAAATAGTGGTGCCAGAATGAAGGAACCATAAGATCCAAACTGGTGTTGCTCTAATCAGCTTTAGTATCGCCCATAAATTTTAAATAACCATGAACTTAGGAAATATTGGATTTGACATCATGACTTAACACATTAGAAAACTTAAACTGGCTACGACAAGAAGCTTTGAGCTAGCATTGTGGGCACCATGACCAACTTCAACAGCAAAACATGTCTACATCAGCTAAACCATTCTTTCCTTAGAATTAAACAACAAGCCATAGGATTTCAAGGTTGTTCACCTAGTGCGACATAAATCTTCAACTTATCTTTAGGCCTTTGTATAGCCTCGCTATACAATATAAACCCTAACTCGTCTTAGGACTCTGAGGTTGTCGTTCGTCACGACCTAAATCCTCACATCTTCCAATTTATTTATGTGATCGTCTCACACGAATGTAAGACCTAATTAATAAAATTATCAAGATGAAACATTTAAATATTTCTCTTCTAGACTGAAGCCAAACCATATGATAGCTTGGGAAGTCACATGTGATCGTCTCACACGAATGTAAGACCTAATTAATAAAATTATCAAGATGAAACATTTAAATATTTCTCTTCTAGACTGAAGCCAAACCATATGATAGCTTGGGAAGTCACCAAGGTTCTCCTCAGGATCTTTGACATCCCACAATTGTTCTTCTTTTAGATTCCAAAAATAAAATTTTTCAAATTTGATTCATTCCTCTTCCACACCTCTTTGTTTGATCTCATTGAAAAGTCTTAATCCTTTGACCTCTTTGAGGATAATATCCTCTGATTGTTTTGAGAGTTTTTTTAGGCAACATTGGTTGTCTAAGATGTAATTAACTATAACGGCTTGCCTTTATATAAAACTTTTCTGAACCCAGCTTAATATAAACCCTATTTAATTTTGTATATTAAATAAGAGAATTTGTCTGCTTACAATAAAATTATTTTCCAAACCAAACGAATGTCATATATTTTTTTAGTTTATTTGATCGAGCCTCACCCTTAAGCTTTGTGTTTATCTTTCGACATAGATAAATAGCTTGAATTGTAGTTCACTTTCATTTGAACTATGAAAGATATGTGATAAGTTTGATTTCATACTTTTCTAAAATTATATATATAAACTAGATAAAAGAAAGTTCAGTGGGACAGGAATCCTTCTGCTCACTAAAGGTTCTTCAGTATAGAGACCCCTTCTAGCCAGCCAATTGGATGATCTATTTCCTTCTCTATGGATATGGGAGAACTTGATAGAGCAAAATTTAAGCGATTGATGAATACCAAAGATCCAGCTGATTAAATTCCATGGGGTATCAGAAGACCCATGGATTGTGTTAATAAGTTGCAAGGAGTCAGATTCTACCCATAGCTGATCTAACAGACATGAGACATGATGATCTAACAGACATGATCTGGCTAAGGTGATGGCCCAAAATACAGCTTGACATTCTGCTTCAAGGGAGTCAAGTGCTTTAACAGGAGATTGGAAATACAAGATACATTTCCCCTCATGATTCCTGAATACCCCACCAATACCAGCAGACTGAGATTTGTAGCTGTCATCAATGTTAATTTTGGTCCATCCAAACTTTGGGAGGGTCCAGCAAATTGTCAAAAATTTGGTATTGTGTGGCTTGAGAGAAGGACCAATCTCCAACACAGCCTCAAACATTTTAAATTTAATCATTTTTTGTATAAAAGCAATACAATTGAGACCCACCCTCATAGGATCTAGATGGGAGTTTTCATGCTTTATCGGGTTTCTAGCCATCCAAACAAACCAAGCCACAATGTTGGGGATGTCCTGAAAATTAGATCCCCTCCAATCAGACCAGCAAATATAAAAACCTTCCATGTTAGATTCATTTTTGGGATCATGAGTTTACCATTCACAAAAGACCAAACTTCCTGTACCCAGGTGCACTCAAAGAAAAGATGGGTAATAGTTTCCTCTTGGGACTGGCAAAAAGTGCATCTGGAAGGACCCCTCAGACCCTTCAATTTCAAAATATCATCAGTGGGAATCAATTTTAAGAAGAGTCTCCATATGAAAAAAAGACATGGATGGGGTGAGAAATTTATTCCAGATTGTATGACCCCAGTGTACCACCAGTTGGGGAGGCTAAGAAGGGATTGGGTTCTTTTTTATAGCTATTCTGTCTTTTACTCCAGGTTTTACAAACAGCTTCTGAATATTGGATAGTTGAGAAGGGCTGCATAAAGGAAGAATTGGAGTAAGGTTCCACTTGCCATGAACCCATATGTCTTTCACAAGCACCGGAGCAGCTGGAGCATTCTGATCCTGAAGAAGGCACCCTTCCAAGGACCAATTGTCCTACCAGATGTTAACCAAGCCCTCACCAATTTCCCAGACATACAATTGTTCAGCATCCTTCCTAACATTTAACATCCTTTTCCAAATGGGGGAATCCCCTATACCCACAGAGAGTTGGGTGGGGTGTTGATATTTGCAATATTTGCCCCAAAGGAATTCAGCCCATAGGGAGGACTGAGATCTAAATTTAAGCCAGTCTGCAAAAATTAGTGTGCATAATTGGGAGAAAGTCTTGAAGCCTAACCCACCCTCCTCAAAGGGTTTACACAAAGGGTTTACCTCAAAGGGTTTACACACCTTAGCCCAAGAAGTCCAGTGTTTTTGCTTCCTATGGCCAGGCCATAAGAATCTATTAAAGATCCCTTCTAACAATATCTGAGAAGACTTTTTCAGAATGTTCATTTGCAGTAGATAGGATGGTAAAGCAGATAGAACACTTTTGAGGAGTGTGATCCTACCTCCATTAGATAAAAAGGAATTCTCCCATGCTTGCAATTTACTTTGGACCTTGTCAATTATGTGATCAAATTGAATGTTCTTAGTTCTTCCTTTGATAAGAAAAGCCCCTAGATATTTCATAGGAAGGTGACTGTTTTTGAAACCAGTGAAATCAGTAACCCAGGACTATAAATCATTTTTGCAATGCTTACTGAATATGGAGATGCACTTCTGTTTATTTAATTTCATTCCAGAAACATCCTAAAAGGTCTCCAGATTCTACATGAATAGTTTAACAGCAACTTTGGAAGCGTTTGTAAAGATAATGATGTCATCAGCAAAGGCCAAATGATTAATTAAGGTGGAAGATCTGTGGCTATAAAGAGAATGGGGTTTCCTGGATGCCAACTCATTTAAACTTCTGGATAAGTAGTCTAAAGCTAAGATAAAAATAGTAGGGGAAAGGGGGTCACCTTGTTTTATACCTCTAGAAGCACTGAAAAACCCATGAGAAGATCCATTGATGAAGATAGAATGGAAATTATTGGACAGCCATCTGTTGATTAGAGAGACAAAGAAGGGTGAGAAACCTTTAGCAATTAGAACCTGTTCAATTAATTTTCAGCTGATAGTACCATAAGCCTTTTTGATATCCAATTTGAAAATTAAGTTGCCTCCTCTAGTGATTCTGTCCAAGTCCAGTACCAATTCTTGGGCTAAAAGCACATTATCAACAATGCTTCTATCCCTGATGAAAGCAGACTGATTCCTGCAAATGAGCTTGTTTAGGTGAGGTTGTAATCTTTGGACCAAGACTTTACTGATTATCGGAAATGACACAGAAGTGAGACTAATGG
>NW_018224000.1:71433-75722 GCF_001263595.1 Phalaenopsis equestris
AGTTTAGAGCAAATCAAATTTCTTTTTCATCAGGAATGTTAGTAAGAGATAGACTCTTAGTAAATTCCTTTTCCTTATCAAACAGTGTATCATTAATGGCTGGGTGAGAGGATGAATTTTGTCTGAACATTGTCTGAACATTTTTTGGAAGAACCGTACAACATCATTAGCAATTCCCTCAGCATTGGAAATCCAGTGACCCTCCTGAGAAAGGATTTTGTGGATTGTGTTGCTTTTCCTCCTATAATTAATGCAAGCATGATAATATTTAGAGTTTCTGCCACCCTAACAAAACCTGGTTTTATTTTCCTTTTGAGCATAAAGAGCCTCTTGCATGTTGATCAGCTCTAATAAGTTTTCATTGGCTAACTGAAGGTCCATTTCAGACCCCATGTCAGAAGATAAGAGCTGTTCTAAATGCAAAACATTTTGTTCAGCTTCAAGGACTTTCTTATCAATGTTCCCCACCACCTCCCAATTCCAATTTGTGGGATGTTTGCTGACTTTTTTATGTAACATCCAAAGCTTGATACTTGGTATGTGATGATGGACATCAGTCCAGGCCTTTGATACTTGATTAATAAAATCCCCATGCATTGATCACATGTTAAGATATCTAAATTTGGCTTTAGTTTTAGAAGAGGATGAAGAAATTTGAATAAGTAAGGGTCTATGATCAGACCCACTCATAGCCAAGTGCTGGACAGAAGTATGTAGGAACTCTCTAAACCAAATGTCATTTACCAGAACTCTATCAAGCCTTTCCCAAATCTTTCCCCTTCTCCAAGTGAATTTAGAGCCTATAAACCCCAAATCAAAAAGACCAGCAGACTGAATGTTGTCATTGAAAGTGTTAATTAGATTAATATCAGGAGATCTCCCACCTTTCTTCTTACTAGGTGAAGAGAGGCTATTGAAATCACCCCCCACTAACCAGAAATCACTTATAGACGTACTGAACTGTGATAGTGTTTATAAGAAGCTAAAAACTAAGGAATTTCCTCACAAATCTGTTAACATTTTTAGTGACCATTGGTTCAAGTAGAGCAATGATCCAAGGTTTATGCATCCTATTGAGAGCAAGGATTCTATTAAGGGATTTGGGATGTGCAAGTCCCCAAACATTCCAACAAATTAGACTCATTAACCAATAGAGGTGGATTTTCCTCTTCTCCTAGTTCTAATAGTGCTAGAAGAGAGAGGGGGAGGGGCATCCTCCAAAGAAGATGAAGAGGAGAGTAGGTTCTTTAATTCCAAAGGAATTTTCTTCTTTTTTGTTTTTTGGACTTGCGAGCCATCTTCAAGATTCTTAGCTAATTGCAAAATCAAAGGGTCTTCCTTTGGTAGCTCAATAACTGTAGTCTCTTGCTCTGCAGGCTGTGTAGAAAGTTCAGTACAGAGAGTTTGTTCAATTTGAGTAGAATGTGGCATAAGGTGGAGGTGCTCAGTTGGTGGTTCATGATTAATTTGGAGATTGGGTACCACACTCTCTTGTGCCATAGCTTGGGGCAGCTCTTGTTCAGTATCATCATGGCCTTTTGTCCCAGGCAACTCAGGCACATTAACAGCACAATCAGCAGCAGTAGGAAACTCCTTGTCATGTGGTTCAAAATCCTCAGGTTGAGGTCTGAGGATCTTCCTTCTGAGGTTTGGATGGAGTCTGAAGCATTTCTCATCAGTGTGGCCAAACATATTGCAGTGATGGCAATAGTAAGGTCTTTGTTCAGCTATGATTTTCTGCCAGTAGCCATTATGCTCAATGCCTAACCAAATTTCCTCCATAGCTGGTAGAGTAATATTTCTTTCCACCAAGATTCTGGCTACAGAAGGTCTAGATAAGTTGAAAGTGGGGGCATCCAATTTCAGAGGTCTTCCCAAAGCTTTGATAATATTGAAAAGAACTTTGTGGTTGAAAAAGTGTAGTTTAAGTCCAGGTAACTTAAACCATATGGGGACAATGGGAAGTTTCGTTGTTGGGATCAAATTTAGGAGTCCACTTTAAAAGCTTCATTGAAATTCCTTCAATCAAGATAGATTGTTTAGAGAAAATTCTAGCATAGTCATCCTCCCTTGAGAGATTAATAAGTATGTGCCTACCATAAAAAAGGCCTACTTTCCAAGCCCCTTTGAATTTCAGTCCATCAAAATATCTTCTCACAGATTCCACCTTAGCATGGCCAAGTTGGAATTTACCAATTAAGGAGAGTTTTTGACATTCAGCTAGACCATTTAGGTCCTCTTCAGTAAAGTAGATAGCTAATTTCCCACTTTTATTGCATATGGGTTTGAAAAGAGGGTCATTAACCTCATGATATTCTTGAGGAAAAACCAAATCATGAGGATTCAGCACTATCTCCTGACCTTTCCCCACAATGTCAGCAAAAGTAGCTTTGGCCCATTGAATATTGGTGGAAATGTCAATTAGATCTGACATTACTGAAGGGGTTTATCAGAGATAGATTAACCCAAAACAGTCCTCAGCCAGTGAAAAACCAGAAGAGCCCAACCTCACAACAGGTAGAAAGCTCCAAGCGAACAGCCAAACAAGGGAAGCAGAAACACAATAAGGCTAAGCAATAGAACAGTAAAGAAGAACCTTTTAGAAATATAGAGATATAGAAATATAGTGGACCCTGAGATGTCAAAACTGCCAGTGAGATGCTAAAGCTAGACCAACCCCATAGTAGGTAGAAGACAAACAAAGGCAAAACTATGTGCAAAGCAATGGAACAGTAAAATTTGAAGAAAACCAGAACCCGGGAAGAAGTAAAAGCTTTGAGAACCGTAGAACATGCAAGGTCCAGTGATGAGAAGAGAGAAAACCAGTTGAAAGAAAAAGGTAGCAAAGATTAGGCCATTTACAGCAGCCAGTTGAGCCACTGTGTCGAAACCCTAGCAGAGCAACTGAGGAAACAGCCGCCCCCCTTCATGTTTATATATATATATTATATATATCAAAATGCCTTTCCAAAGTGGGCGACGGTATTTCAATTTCGGCTACTGAAAGCTTCCAATGGGCAACTCCTCAACTTTTTAGTGTCAACAGCTTCTGGCGACATCGTTGGGGATAAGCTTCTCTCTCCATTTTAATGAGAGAATATTACCTTCATACAATAGTAATGTGTTCATGTCCCTCATGAACAAGATTACCCTTTTTCCATTGACATGCTTCAGCCATTTCTTTCTTTCAGAAGTACAGTTAACTCTTTCAGACTTCGAGATAGTCTGTTTAACCACCTTTGAACAGAGAGGCTCAGGATTTCATTACGGCTTTTAATCTTTGTGTGGTGTCGGACCCCCAATAGGTGTGTTGGTGGACTAGTTCCGCCCTCACATTGTGCGTTGTAAAGTCGGTTCCGCACTGGGTCCTAAACTTTATTTTCCCTTTCAATTTTGACTTGCTATTTCATAAATTAAATCTAATTGTGTCGTGTTGCACTTGCTCATGAATTTTTTTTATATTAATTAAATTTTTCTACTTGCAAACTATTTTTACTAAAGTTTAAAATCTTCACAAACTAAATAAGGATTTACCCAGTCTACAGATTGACCTCTGTTGATTTTAGTTCTCGCATTAGAATTGTGAGGTATTAGCCAAATAACTAACCCTAGATCTTTTTTTTTGAAGCTGCTGCAATGACATTCCCAACGCTCACTTTCTCGTGCATCCTGCCGACGAGTCGTTATTCCCGTAACGTTACCCCTACCATCAAGTTCGGAGCTGGATTTAAAGATCTCAAGGTTATTCTCGTAAAATCCCCGTTTATCATAATAAAACTTGCCGCTATGAAAGTTAAGGAGCCATCTGTTGAGTTTAACCTAAACTATCCGTAGGATTTCCCTTCTTACAAGAAGGAAAAGACCTTTGTCACCACAACACCTGTTATGCCTGTTGTTGCCATTTCTGCTAAGGGAAAAGTGGTTATGATTGTCAAAGAGTCGACTGAAGGATTGCTTTTCCAACCTTCTGTATTCGAAATTAGATCAAGTTCGAGGTCTACACCATTGTTGACCTCATTTTTTGTTGAGGTTTAGTTTTTCCTCTTTAGTAGCCTAGGGTCTAGCCATAGGACCTTTCCTGTTGACTATTCCTAGAAAACTAGACATGGAACACTCACCATTAGAAATTCTACCCTCTTCTCCACTCAACTTGAAGTTCCACATGTTGCTCTCAACCTCTAAATACTTAGTAGGTGGGGTCACTGCGGGGGAAACTCAAGATGAGTCACCCTTAGGATTGCTAGACCTTAGGGTTGACCTTGGGTGTTGGTCTGGAGCTAAGGCACTCA
>NW_018224000.1:75898-76362 GCF_001263595.1 Phalaenopsis equestris
CGATTGGTACCTCAACTCTACCAAAATACCCATCTTGGCCTTTTACCCCTAAAACACCCCCTAATTACCAAAATACCCCTCTTGGACCCAAAATCCCAAAAATTCCAAACATTCCTAGAAAATCCCAATAGATCCCAAATATTCCCAATTTCATTTCCCCTAATTACCCTATGACCCAATTTGGCCAATTTAACCATCTTTAACCAAAATCCCCAAATTGCCCTTTAAAGACCCAAATTTCCTCAAATCCAACTCAAATGTCCATCAATTTGATCTCAATTGACCCAAACTCCAATCCTAAACTCAAATTAACTTATTATATGACCAAAATAAACCAAATCCAAGCTCAATTGGTCCATGATTTGAGCCTAATTTTGATTTGGGTCAAAACCCCAATTTTGACCATATGACTTAATCTCACCAAATTGAACCCATAGCCTAGTCAATTGGCCACAATTAATGTT
>NW_018224000.1:78603-79420 GCF_001263595.1 Phalaenopsis equestris
ATAATTTTTTAAAAATCAAAATATAACTCAAAGAATTATGAAACTTAGTTTTTTGAGTTCTCTTTGATCAGAGATATTTTATAAAAATAAAATAATATTTAAAATAAAAACTTAATTTTTGGCCTATTTTAAGTATTTAAATAATTAAAAATTCATAAAAATCATAAAAACAATAAACTCATGAAAATATTCTAAATTGTTTCCTAATTACTTAGGAATAATTATAATATTTTTTCTGATTTTCTAAATAAAGATATTGAATTTCAAAGCTTAAAAACAATTTTTAAAAGGCTAAAAATAATTTTTTTACTAAAATAATTCCAATAAATCAAAGCAAAATTAGGAAAATATAAAATTTGCTCCTTTAAGTTTAATGACTCTAGAGAGATTTTTCAAAAATACAAAACTTAATTTTCACCACCTAAAATATTTTATTTTTATTAAATAGCCCAAAAATTAAAATAATTCTAATAAAAAATAGAAAATTCAAAAAATTATGAAAATTGAACCAAAGGCTTCTCCTGTCTAGGTCTACCTCCAGTAAAAATTTCAAGGGATTATAATTTACCTTGGTTAAGTTAGAAATTTTCTTTGAAAAATCCTATTTTTGCATGAAAATAATTATATAAATTAAATTAAATTTTGAAAAATCACATTTTCTCCTCTGATGTCTCAATTGACCCATGAATGAGACAGGATAAAAATTTCAAAGTCATTTGAATTGAATTTGATAAATTATGAGGTGTTAGAGCCTTAGGGGCAAATGTTTAGTTTTGGAAATTTAGCCTTAATTAATTAGCCTTAATTAACATTTAGG
>NW_018224000.1:79482-80146 GCF_001263595.1 Phalaenopsis equestris
AAAGGGGTTAATTGGTAGAAACCAATCTCACTTTCTTGATTAAGATCAATAAATTTCTAAATTATTAAAATTTGGAAGCTTATTAAAATTAAATGATCCTGGACTTAGGGGTATGACTTTTGAAGTCAATAACTAATCAATTTAATACCCCTATTTTAATTTTCAAATAGAATCCAAATCTTGAATCATAACCAATGAAAGCTTAACCCTTTTCAAAGCTAATTAAGACACTCACTTAGGCCTTAAGGGCTTAGTGGTGACTTAGGCTAAATCAAAAATTGACTAAAAAAGGATTAGAGAAATAAACATAATCATATCGAACATCCTTGAAACACCACTAAGCCCAATTAGGATTAAAATTTGGCTAAGTGTTCAAATTACACTAACTTGCCCCTTTAAGGGTCTTCACCCACATAATTCTTAAATTTAATGACAAATGATAATTAGCCCTTTTCTTAGAGATAATTGAGACATGAATGTTCACTGAGTGATAAGGGTATTTACAAGATGAACTATTAAGCAACATAATACGTTTAAATGGACTCGAGAATTTTCACCAGTTGGTGAGAGGGAGGCATGGACCTGCTTCCCCCTCTTAACTTGTTGGATACCTCAAACGCCTATTAAAATTAATATTCTTTGCTCAATGAAATCATCCTTAATT
>NW_018224001.1:0-769 GCF_001263595.1 Phalaenopsis equestris
AGGGAGGAAGCAAGAAAGTAAGAGAAAGAGAAAGAAAAACTAAGAGGTGAGTGGGAGAGAGACATGGAAAGAGAGGGATAGAGCAACAAATAAAGGGGAAGGGGAGAGAGATATCAACATTTAGATAAGGGAGAGAGTTAATGAGAGAGGGTGAAAGAGTGAGTGAGGGAAGAGGAGGGATGGTGGGATAAAAATGGAGAGGGATAGAGTTAGAGGGAATGAGAGATAGAGAGATATCGTGTGACAGAGTGAGAGAAGTTGATAGTACAAGAAAGAGAGAGAGAGGAAAGAGAGAGGAAGAGAATGGGGTGGAGGGATGGAGTGAGAGAAAAAACCTCAGAGAGAGGATAGAGAAGGAAGAGATTGAGGGAAAGACAATAAGACATATTAAAGCAATAAGAGGAGAAATAGAAGGAGACACGTAGAGATTAAGCAAGAGAAAGTGTAAGAGACAGAGGAAAAAATAGAAGGAGAGATAGAGAGAGGAAGGAGAGATCAAGAGTGAAAGAGTGAGAGGGATAGAGTGATATCAAGAGAGTGAAAGCAAAAGAAGAGGAAATTTGTGATAGATGGATGGCAAGTAAGAAGTGATAGAGATAGATGTAAATAGAGGGAGTCAAAGAGAAAGATAGACAGAGGAAGAGATAGAATGAAAGAGGTGACTGAGATAGATAGATGAAAAGTGAGAGGGAAAGAGACTGAGAGGAACATGAAGAAAAGAGAGAGATATCGAGAAAGAGAGGGAGGGAGGGTAAAGAGTGAAGAGAGA
>NW_018224001.1:852-3416 GCF_001263595.1 Phalaenopsis equestris
TGACAAGTGAGTAAGAATCCCTCTATCTCAATGGTGATATATCTCTCCCTCTATCTCAATTTTGATCTCTCTCCATCTCTCTCAAACCCTCTCTTACTTTTCCTTGCACTTCCTTTCTTGATACCTCTCCTCCATATCTCTCCTCTCACTCTGACTCTCCCTTGCAAGTCTGAGAGGGGGGAGAAGTGAGAGAAAGAGAGAATGGGAGAGAGGGAGAGAGAAAGATAATTAGAGGGGGAGAGGATGAGGGACAGAGAAAAAGTGAGAGTGGGGGAGAGAGTGTGTGAGATAGATTAAGAGTTGGAGATGAGAAGTAGAGTTAGATGGAGGGTGAGAGATAAAGAAATAAGAGGGAGAGTACTGAGAGATTAGACAAAGGAAGTGTGTGATAGAAGGAAGGTGGTATTGAGAAAAGAGAGAATCAAGATATATCTGTCTCTCTTATTCTCTCTCTATCTATCTCCTCACATTTTATCTCTTTTACTTATTCTTTCTCACTCTCGCTAGCTTTACATCTCTTGTTGTCTCTCCCTCCATCATTCCCTCACCCACCCTTTCTCTCTCTCACAGGTCTTTCTTTTTTTCCATCTCTCCCCATTTCACCCTTTCTTGCTTTCTCTCACTCTCACACCCCCCTTTCTCTATTTCTCTTTCTCTACCTCCCTTTCACTCTCTCATTCCCCCTTTCTCGCACTGTTGCTCTCTCTCTCTCTCTCTTCTCCCATTATGTCTCTCTTCTTCTCCCTATCTCTCTCCTTCTCCCTCTCCCTCTCCCTTTCCCTCTCCTCTCTCCTCCCTCTCTCTCTTGCTCGCTCCCCACTCTCTCTTGCTCGCTCCCCACTCTCCCTACCCTCTGTAACTCTCTTACTCTCTCACACTTCCTCTCTTCTCCCACTCTATAACTATCCTTCTCTCCTTCTTCTCATCTTATTATAATTCTCCATCACTCTCCCTCTTCTCTCACCCTCTATCTTACCCTCTCCCTACTCTCCCTACTCTCTCAAATCTACTCTCTAAAATTGTTCTCTTTTTACTCCACCCTCCCTATATCCCATCCTCACACTCTTCTCTTTCCTTTCCTCCTTCACTCAAAGTCATTATTTTTAGATTAACCTGAACTCAACTGGAATTTGCCATCTACCTTCACCCCACTCTCTCCCTCTCTTGCTTTCTCCCTCCCTCCCTCCCTCTCTCACTCTCTCCCCTTTCCCCTCTACCTTTCTCCCCATCCCTCTCCCTCTCTCCCCTCTCTCCAACTTGCTTTCTCTCTTACTCTACTTCCTTTTCTCTTTCTCCCCTTTCTATCCATCCTTATGCCTCTCTCTCTCCATTATTACCTCTCCCACCCTCTCTCTTATCTTCTCTCCTCTCTTATCTCCAACTCTCCATCTCTCTACCTTTCTCTCTCTAGCTCTCTCTCTCACTTTCTCTTTATTTCATTATATCTCTCTAACTATTTCTCTCTTTCTCAAGCATTGACTTACCTCTCCCTTCTTTCTAGATGTCTCTCTATAAATCTCTCTCTATTCTCTCTTGTTCTCTCTCCTTCTGATCATTCTTTGATAAAGAAAGAGCTAAATAATAAAGATATAGAGAGAGAGATAGTGACAAGGGTGAGAAGGATAGAGAGAGCTGGAGCATGTTTTGAAGGAAGAGAGGGAGGAGTAAGAGAGTGAGAATGGTAGGGAGAGAGTGAGAGAGATGGAGAGCTAAGGAGATGAGACAAAGAATTCGAGTAAGGGAAAGTGAGAGTGAGAGTGAGAGATAGAGAGTTAAAGGAAGAGGGGGGATATATATTACTTATGGGAGGGAGGGAGAGAAGGAAATTGAGTGAGAGAAAGAGAGAAAAAAAGTAAGACGTAGAGACATAGAAGAGAGAGTGGGAGAGAAATAAAGGGATAGATATAGAGAGATAAAGTGAGAGAGATAGGATGGAAGTGGGAATGAGGGAACACTGGGAATGAGGGAAAGTGGGAATGAGGGAACACTTATCTATTCTTTCATGTTCCCTCTCTCCCTCTCAAGCTCTCTCTATCTCTCTACCACTCTTCTTCTATTTTCTCTCTCAAGCTCTCTCTATTCCTCTCAAGCTTCATTCAATCTCCCACCCGTATTTTCTGTCTATCTTTATTGACTCTCTCATGCTCCAGTCTTCTATATTTTTATATCTCTCCCTCTCTTTATCGTTGTTCCCTTATTTTCTCTCTCACTCACTCCGGTACTCTCTCCTTTACCTCATTCAATCTTTCTCTTTCATTCTTTCTCTCTCACTCTCATTGTTCTTTCCCTCTTTCTACTTGCCAGAGGTTGAGAGGAAGAAAAAGAGATGGGGGAGAGAGAAGAAAAGAGAGAATGAGATAGAAAGAGGAAGCATAAGGAAAGAGAGAGAGCGTGTGTGGCCATATAAAGAGGGAGAGAAGAGCAATATATTCCTCTCTCTCCAACCTCTTGCTTTCTCATTCTCTCCCCTTACCCCTCTCCCTCCTCTCGCTCTCTCACTCTCTTCTTCTTTAACCCACTCTCTTCTTTTTTCATTCCCTCTTGCCCCTTTCTCTCTTTTTTAA
>NW_018224002.1:0-397 GCF_001263595.1 Phalaenopsis equestris
GGCCCAGCCTAGACCCATGTCTAGCCTAACATTCCAAAATTGGCCAAATTTCAAAAATCCCACAAACTGACTTACCAATTGAACTCAAGATCACTTCAACCCTGCACCAAAAATCTTCATAATAATAATATACACAATGTTGATCAATCAATTGGGTCATGTGACATGGCTAACCTAGCCCAAACCCAAGCTTTGATCACTTCAACTCACATTGAACCCATGTATTAAACATGACCAAACCACCTTAAAGCAATCAAATTAACTCCACCTCAGCCTTTGGGTAGACCCTAAGACTGAGCCAAAACCCATCTAACCCAAGCCAGATGAGTCATGGACCAAATGTCTTCCAAATTAAGGGATCTTATTTCCAAAAATACACATGCTTAAGATACCCTTA
>NW_018224003.1:0-2279 GCF_001263595.1 Phalaenopsis equestris
CCTAAATCCTCATATCTTCCAGGCTGTTTGTGTGACCGTAGCACACAAATGTAAGCCTAGTCGGCACAAAAAAGTTGAGGAGTTGCTTGTTGGAAGCTGTCAGCCACCAGAATCAAAATCTCGTCACCCGCTTCGAAAAGACATTTAATTTACATATGTATATATAGTTTATAAAAATATGAAATCAAACCAACCCCATATTTTTCATAGTTTAAATGAAAGAGCACTGCACCTCAAACCCTGTATCTATCTCGAAGGATAAACATAAGACTTGAGGGTGAGGCTCGATCAAATAAACTAAGAAATATATGACATTTGTTTGGTCTGTGAAACCATTTATTTGCCGAAAAGTTCCCTTATTTAATAAAAATAATTAAATAGGTTTTATATTGAGTTGGGTTCGGACAAGCTTCCTGTAAGGGCAAGCCCCTATAGTTGATTACATCTTAGATAGCTGAAGTAACCTAAGAAAACTCTCAATAAAAATCAGGAAATGTTATCTTCAAGGAGGTCAAAAGGATAGGACTTTTCAACGATATCAGACAAAAAGGTGTGAAAAGGGATTGACTCAAATTTGAAACATTTATTATAGAATCCAAAGAAGGAAGAACTAGGGGATGTTATAGATCCGGAGGAGAACCTCGGTGACTTTCCATTCTATCCAATTCTTTGGCTTCAATTTTGAGGAGAACATTTAAATGTTTCATCCTGTAAATTTTATTTTTTTAGGGCTTATATTTGTGTGAAATGATCACACAAATAGCCTGGAAGATGTGATGATTTGGGTCATGACGAACGACAACCTCAAAATCCTAAGATGAGTTAAGGCTTATATTGTACATCAGAGCTATACAAAGGCCTAAAGATAAGGTGAGGATTTACGTTGCATAAGAAAACTACCTCAAAGTACTATGGATTTGTTGTTTAATTCTAAGGAAAGAAATTGGTTTAGCTGGGGAAGACATGTTCTGCTGTTGAAGATGGTCGTGTTGCCCACCGTGATAGCTCCAAGCTCCTCACCATGACGAGTTTAAGTTTTCTAATGTATCAGGTCATGATATCAAATCATAGGGCCCTGTGGTTAAAGTTCTTTAAATGTTTTGAGGCATATTAAAGTTGATTAGATCGACACCAGTTAGGATCCTACGGTTCCCTCATTCTAGTACCACTATCTCACTTAGTCCAAATGAATTTACTAAACTCAACTTAATGAGTTCCATACTTTCATTTAGACTATGGGAAGCCTCATTAACAACTGTAGGTTACATCTCCGAGGGATTCCCGATCATCCGATAGAGACGTCTTAATTTAGCTGCAATTGTTATTTTTTGATGTTTGTGATTAACTTTTGTGTTGTTTTATATTTTGAATATTTTGGTAGTAAATTTTATCTTGGTTGATTTAAGTTTTGGTTTACGACTATCCTAGAAGTTTTGGTTTTCATGCAAGGTGACATCATGTTTCTCATGCAAGTTTGTATTTTCATTCACACACGCAGGCGAGTAAGTACAATAACGTACTGAAAAGTAAAGTACGGGAGACTAGAAATGCAGGTAAAACAAATTACAATAAAAGCATACTTGGATGGTCTTCCCGTCATCTTCAACTAAAACTCATAACACATGTGAGAGCATTTTATGTAAAGTGGTGAAATAAGGTTTCGGTGATCTACCAAATCCTAAATCATATCTTGGTGAGCCTCTATTAATTTATTTGAGGATAGTTTCATTAAGCAAAACATATTAAGTTTAGTAGATCTCTAAGGTATCCAAAAGGTTGGGAGGAAGATGCAGGTTCCTGCTTCCCTCTCTCTGCCTTGTGAAAAGTTGATACACCAAAAAATATGCATTTTTAGACCCACATTTTAAACTTATTTTTGATGATATTGCACTTTAATGGAAAGTATTTTGATGTTTTCTTGCAGGTTGTTGATTTTTAGGACTTAAAGCAAAATGGAAGCAAAAAGGATGGAATTTGGAGTCAAAATGACGTTTTTAAAGAAATACTCAGTGTCGACCGCGCCAAGGCAGAACAACAGAACAGACTGAGAATTTTACTCATCACCAACGGAACCATAAGAGCATCGTCGGCGCTCCTTTAAACTGAGAGTAGCAAATTAAATTGCGGGACACTAGCGCCGACGGCGCCAATGTCAGTTCAGCCCCTGTTTTTAGAAGATTTGACAAATTTGGACACTTTTTGAAGAGTATTTGAAGGCATCTATTTGAGAACCGACTCTCTCTAGGAGAACCGACCCTAGGCTCTATTTGGGGCCGAAA
>NW_018224004.1:0-2560 GCF_001263595.1 Phalaenopsis equestris
TATCTAGGATATGGAAGAAATTGCACTCCTTGGTTTCCCCTAATGAAATTTTCCAGAGATGAATGAAATTTCTCTTCATAATCACTTTTACTTCTATTATGCCCATCAATATGATCTGCAAAGCTTTCTAAATTTCTTACCTTATCTGCGGTATAGTTGATATTGCCCATCATCCTCTATAATAATTAATTTTGATTTTCAGTAGACTCACCTCTAGAAGTAGAAGCTCATGAGGTAGATAGTCTAGATATAGAAACAACAGAGGTAGAAGCAGCAAACGTTATCATTCCATAACTCCTTGAAAATCCTCCTCTCCAGCCAAATATAGATTGCTCAAAATATGACTTCACGTTAACACTTGTAATTGGCTTTAGAGGCAACGGTACTTCCTCCCAGCTATCATATCTCACTCCAGCCTGTTCACACAAAGAAAAGATTAAGGAAGCAAATCCGAAACCTGCAGTAGTAACGACTGCGATAGAACTGATGATAGTCTGATAAGTTAAAGCTCCAATATTGATGAGCATGCCTTCCTGAATGCAGTAGTTCAACATTGCTCTCTCTCTGGTAACTTCACTGAGATGATTTTTTGGTAATAGACAAGCTGAAATAAAATAGTGTCATGCCTTCGAAGGTGCACTTAACTTTGAGGTGGAAAAGTTGACTCTTCTCTCATTTATAATTTTCCAAAGCCCTCTTCCAACAGTCAAATAGGAAATAATCTCCTCTACTTCCGTCTCAGTCGAACTGTAGTTTGCATAAAAACATAATGTATCAGGTGGTAGATGGTAAAACATATTGATTACCTCTGATGAAAAAGGTACCAATTTTCCTCTAACCATGACTCGATCATCTTCAGCCTCGGGAAGGTTTTTATAAAACTCCCTAACTACAAAAATAACATCCAAAGCAGAAAAACAACAGAATCATTCCCATTGTCCGCAAACGATTAGATCTTTTATGGATCCACCTGGATTCTTAAAACATAGCTTCTGGATAAGTTTTCATGATTGCAGAGCATCAATATACCTATCTTGAGCTTTCGAACTCACAAATTTGCTCGAATCAAAGTGGCTCTTTCCTTTACTCCTCTTCATTCTTGGTGTCATTCTACAGATTTCCTAAATTTCCACAATAACTTCAAAAATTAAGTCTGATCTACTAAACTTAAATTCTATAAGCATAAAATAAACTTCCTATACAATTTTCATAGATTTTTTTCCCATTTTCACCATGAATAGTGATTTTGGGTTCTTCCAAATGTACTCAAAATACATGGGGAAAATTCAAAATTTTTACATAGAAATGAAGCTCTTACCTTAAGAAATCCAAATCTAGCAAATTTTGCTCAAATCCACCAAGAAATCTTCAAGAAAAGGCTTGCCCTAGACTTCAAAATCGCGAACTCAAGAGGTTGAAGGCGACGGCGAAAGTAAAAATGGTAATTTTTTAGGTTATTTTCATTTTTAACCGTTCGCGAACCGATTTTTGTGAACCGATGCTTAAGAGCGGATTAGTAGAGCTTAGGCGCCTGCCTCTAGAGTTACATCATTTTAAGTAAAATGCACTATTAGCCTAAGTATACCACCCCTAAATGGTCTCATATCACTTAAATGACTATTTTCTTCTCCTACAACTCTCCCCTCTCTCAAAATTCTCCAATATAACTTAATTCAATTTGAGACAAAAGTAACACTAATTTTCACAAAACAAACATATACATTCATTCACAAATTAGTACAAGTACATATAACACTTAATTCTCACTCTAAATAGTCTCAGATGAGAAAATCTTCTAATTACAAACACTTAACAAACTTAAACAATTAGACACATAAAAGTCATAAACACTAAAAACAAATACTAACACGTAAACAAAAAACAAACAAACTCACTCACAAAACTTAATTCCACTCTTTATTTATTGGGACAAACTCCGGTCTTTCATTAGTCTCTCATGGGGCAATCAAAATATAAAGTTGATAAAACGAATGGTGGTGACGAGCCTGATACTATCTTTATCAATCTATTTTTCTTTAAGATACATCTCCTTAAACGCTTCCTCTATATAACTCGTATGGCTAAATTGCTTTTTCAATTGCCATCCAATATGCTCAGATGTGCATGAACCTCAATTACCTTGGTCTCTAGTAAAGCCATGATTGTCTGAATTTTGTTAATCTTTTCTGATATTTCTTTGATACTAATGGCTAAGAAATCGTTATACATCTCTTATGCACTTTGACTAATGAATTTCTTCCTCATGGTCTCTTCCATATTCTTGAAATCCATCAACCATGAAGACATCTTATCAAAATCTCTCTCTCTCTCTTAGACTTTTAGGGCTAAAAATAATCTGGGGTGAAATTCCTTCACAAAACCCTTTTATTTATAGGCCTAAATCTTTGTAATAACTTATAGGCACATCTTGGAACTGCCTTGGCATGTTCTTATAAACCAATTGGTTTTTAAACCTTCTAGAATCTTAATTTGGCACATGTTTTTTACCTGTCGTGATTAAACGTTGAATATTGGCGCTTAAGCGCCAATGCTCAATTTT
>NW_018224005.1:0-590 GCF_001263595.1 Phalaenopsis equestris
GTTCTCTTCTTAATTTTCTAATCCTTCTAAAAGTGTGTTCTAATTCCGAATCATAGGGTAGAAGATTTACTGGTCCAAATTTACGCATACAATTTGAAATCAGTACTCAGTAATATAATTAACTAAATATAAAAATAAGTTGTAATTCAAGTAAAAGTTTTATAGTAATCCTAATTTGTCTGTTACTCTAATTGTAATTTTTGTTTACTCACTCCCCGGCAACGACGCCAAAAACTTGACAGCGAATTTTTATATGCTTAAAATATAAGATAAATATGGACATAAAGAATATTCAATAATTGTATAGTCACACTTATCAATGGTACATGAG
Source organism: Phalaenopsis equestris (assembly GCF_001263595.1). Classification (NCBI taxonomy): domain Eukaryota; kingdom Viridiplantae; phylum Streptophyta; class Magnoliopsida; order Asparagales; family Orchidaceae; genus Phalaenopsis; species Phalaenopsis equestris. The sequence continues at coordinate 332 of NW_018224005.1, forward strand.
GTTGATATTCATGAAGATGCTGTTTATTATACACCTCCAAAGAAAACTGGTGGTTAGAACTGCATACTATGATTTTAGAAAAGCAAAACTTTAATCACAAACACGAAGTTCAGTTTGCTTATCTGTCACTAATAAGCAATTGAAATAAATAGATAATTTTAATAACTACTAAATAACTAATGATACTAAGGAGGGTTTAATTGTGATATTCAATATATAAGAAAATATCCTTCTCCTTGTCAAGAAATTATAGTGAATG
>NW_018224005.1:932-1165 GCF_001263595.1 Phalaenopsis equestris
TTAATTGTAAAACTCAACATATTTTAACAAATCAATTGGCCAAATTGAAAGTAAATTAAGATCGAAGTGAAAAGATCATCACAATTTCTTAAACATTTTCATGGCTTCACCAACTCAAATCACCATTTCACAAATCTCGAGACAAGGAGAAAGACAGAGAAAACTACTCAGATCTAATGGGAATACACAACAAAACTTGGAATTCATATATAAAATTGAAGTCATACAAACTA
>NW_018224006.1:0-13954 GCF_001263595.1 Phalaenopsis equestris
ACTCTTCTCGCAAACAAATGAGTGTAGTCTTCATCATTTGATAATTGAATCAGAATGTGGCAACCATCCATTTTACCGATCTTCCAACCCCCTTTCAGCTTCATTTACTCAAAGTCCTTTCAAATTAGCTCAAGTTTAGAGTTTCCATAAAGAAACTTACCTACTAAGAACAGTCGGCAGGGCGCAACTAGGATGAAGATCTCCGTCTCAATGAGAAAGATTGCATATATATATATATATATATATATATATCTGTGTGTGTGTGTGGTATGTATGTATATATACAGGCACACACACACGCACTTGCAAACACACACACAAAGAGTGTGTGTGTGAGAGGTGTACAAGACATAAAATGCTAGGCCTTTTCAGATTAGACTACAAGGGATTTATTTATTAATTAGCATACAAATTATTGCACAAACATATTAAAATCCCATAATTTTATTAGTTCCCTTCATTTTCTACAGATTTTAATTAATAATTTTAATACTCATTGTTGAGAACAATTCTTGTGAGTACTTGAATCAGAAGATTGGAAAAAAAAGAAATACATCAGAAAATTATAATAAAACAGCTCATGAACATGTATGCATTATATTATATATGGATGGCTCGTTTGAATTTGCTATAGAGAAGTGTTGAATCTAGATTTTTCCTCGGATTACACCCCAGAAATAGAATGCACACAAAAGGGAGGAAATAAGGGTCTCCTTTGAGAAAAAGGCAAATGAATCCCAGTGAGTTGACAAATCTTTCTTAATGGAGGAAAGAAAATACAAGAATCTTCCCATTTTTGCTATACAATGCTTCCTATTTATATGAGTCAAACACCCCCCCCCTCCCCCCCCCCCCCCTTGACAAGACACGTATTATTTAAAATAAAAAAATCCTGCCAAGAGGTCCTAAGTGGGAACATATACAATTTCAATCAAACGCTCGCTTGTAACGGCAATACTTGAGAAACAGAGTCTTCGTGTAGCATTGGGTCTCCTTCTGCCATCATTTGGAGTATGATTTTGGATGCTTGAGCCATCCAAACCAAGTTTTGAAATGTCTGGTCAAGAGCCTTGGTCTTGACCATGTGGTATCAGATGTCCGCCCCCAGACCAACAAATTCTTGCAATCTATTAGCTGGTCAGGAAAGTGTAGCCTACGTCAATCATGCATACTTTGGTCGAAGTCAATCGGCTCTGTTGGTTCGCTCGACACAAGATCAGCCGCCCTTAGGTGCCAACAACCCACCACACTTCCTTGGCTCCTTAACTAATGGCTATCGTCATTTAGTGCTTGTTTACAGGAACTACTAAGCCGCCTAAATACATCATTTGGTCGCCCACCTTGATTTAATCAAGGTCGTTGTTTTATGATTGTCTGAGAAGCTCACTTTTTCTCATGTAGATATTTAATTTTCTGATTCTCTCGAATCTTAGAAATTTATGCTGCAATAAATGTAAGAGAATTAATAGATTAATAGTTATTTCTAGATCAATAATAAATGTTTAAAGCTTTAAATACTCACATGAGTTTTGAGCCTCACACTCCTATAAATAGTTCAATAAGACTTCCCCTGAATTTCATTAAGGTCATAGTTCTTTCGCCTAATTCTACTCTTATTGTCAGAAATTTTGGCTCGTGGAGAAGCCTATTGCGGCCCAAGCAAATGTCCCAACCAAAGTCCTCCTCTATGGCTTGTTTGGTAAGCATGTGTGAGGTAGTAAGTCAAAACGCAAATGTGATGCCCAGTTGACGGATCAGTAGGGATCCTGTCATGCGGTCTATGAGGGCATCACTTGTGCGCCTAAAAATGCTTACCCAACTGTTGATCGTTTGAGGTCTCTGCATGCAATTCTAAGAGACGCCCCCGTGTTTCAAAGACGTTGACCGTCGTAGCAGGAGGGAATGTGCAATCCCTCAATTGGATCATGTTGCTCTCATTCTTGGGATAGAAGGTTCATTGGGCGAGCTGACTTTTGACTGAGCACAACAACTGGTTGTTCAAGCAGCTCAAGGCGATGACTCGTTCGCTCTTTTTTCATGTGCTTGATCACTTGCGAGCAATGGGTAAGGACAATATTGTTTTTTGGTGATTTTTTATTATTTGTTGAAGGTCACTCATTTTATTCTCACATGTTATAGCCCATACGACCTGCCATCCTTGAATTTGAATGAGTTTTAAGGTATGCTCCTGAGTGATGAAGAACTAGTAAGTGGAGATGTCAGATACTTTGAGTGAGGAGCTAGGATGATTGCACTGTCATCGGGGGTTGCACCCAAATGGGAGATGGGCAAAATGATCAACTCTGGACAGACCGTGAGGCGATAGGTTGTTCGTGCGGCAACCCCCTACTAGTGGGTATGTCGCGGCTCTTACATGATTAGCCGATTGTATGACAAGATTGGCAGGATTGGAGCGTGAAACTGAGTTGTGGAGAAATCAGAGGCCTTCTTACAGTGGGAGCTCACAAGCTTGTGGGAGTAGTGCTTGGTTTTTCAGGCCCCAGCCAACTTGGGTGGCCTAGGACAATTTAGGTATTGGGGAGAGTTTGTATTGAGAAGGCTCCTCAGACTTGGTTATCTCGCAGTTGAGGTCGTGTCGAATCCTTGTATAATTCTTTTCTTTCACCCAATTGATGTACTAAACTTTTTTTAAAATAATTTTTTTAATAAATAAATTTGACACTTAAGCTTCTGTAATTTTGATTTATGACGTGACACCGATTATATCCCTCAAATATAAGTTACATGTATGTACATACATTTCCCTTTTTACCCTTGTAAATTTTTTGGGCAGTTACCACTTCTTTAACCCCTATAAAAACTGATGTTTTAACTGTGAGGGTTTTACTCCTTTACCATTTCTTTCTGATATTTCTCTCAATTCCTTTTAGTCAATCGTGGCTTCCTCCGTTCAAGCTTCTTCCGCTCACCAAACTGATCAGGTTTCCTTCAGTCGTGCCCCCCGGCCCGATACAACCCCATGGAGTTTGTGAAGAAAAATTTTCCTGGCTCGTCCAAGATGGATGTTGTGCTAGCGAAGTAGTATTACATATCCAGTGTGTACACTCCATTCATTCATCTATGGGTGGGTCGCTAAGAAAGACGAGTGGCCCAACTCCTTTTATGCAAGAATGTTGGCTTTCTACAACGATCAATTCCGGTTTGGCTTCAAGTTGCAATTATGCGTAGAGATGGTATCGATTTTTAATTTCTTTGGAATAGTTACAACTCAATTGATGCCCATTCAGTCACCATCATCATGACAATGATCTTTTATATGTGGAGAGTGAAGATCCTCTGGTTGATCAAGTTGTTCAACATTCTATTTTCCTTGCACGTCGACACCGACGAGTTTGTGCAGTTTGTGTTGCGATAGAAAGAGGTATGTTTTCATGGTTTGGAGAATAAAGTGAAGGATTAAAAGTGTAAGTTTTGCGTCGATTCTATAGAAGGTGACTGATTGATCGAGACGAGCCCAGCTTATAAGCCAAAAGTCGTGTGCAAAACATCATCGTCGGGAAATTGTCAGCTCTAAACACCTTCGGATTCATGACTAAGGGGGAATTGTCAGCTCTGAATGCCTTCGAATTCATGATCGAGGGGGAGTGGGTAATTGTGGATGCCCTTCAAGAGGAAGCGAACGTGGCCTTGGCTTGAGAAGACCAAGAAGAATTATGCAGCTTGGCCCTGTTAGGTATAGGTAGCTACTTGAATTATATTTCTCCTTCTAGCGTAGTTATTCAAAGAGATGGGACAGATGAATTAATCTTTGATTTAGAGGAAAGGGTTTGTGAAAGATTAGTGAATAACGTTGTCTCTTACACGTTTCTTGCGTGGAAGCTGAATGAGAGGAGGGGATTGGTGATAATGGGTCCAAGGATGCAGGGTGGCCGATGAAGTCGAGTCAAGCCACCTGTGCGAGGATACTTCACTCAAGATCGTTGTGTGGATGTAGAGCAGCTCGGTCTGCACATCTCTCGCCACTCTTACTCTAGGTCATCCCCAATAAGGTAGCGCCCAACTAAGCGAAGATAATGTTGTGAAGATGTGATCCCTGGGCGAAAACTTTGCGTTGAGCCGCCCGATTGAGGGGGTCATCTCAGAAGCGTAAGAGTTGGCTCGCCCAGAGACTCAGCGCAAGCGAAAGGTAGCATTAGTGGGAGCGATGTCCAACTTAAAGCGAAGTCAATTGGTTGGTTGTAGGAGACCTCCCATTCAATGGGCTCCGCTCAAAAAAGGTAGAATGATGTGGCAGAGTATAGAAGGTAGCTATGCTCCAATGGACTTGGCCAAGGACTAAAACTCTTCAGTTACGCGTGCTACCACATATGCCTTCAATGTGGAGGAAAAGCCCTTTGCTCCCCTTTGATGGATGCCTTGTTTGAGGGGATGGAGGTGGGTTACCTTCAAACAGCTGGTTGGCAGGCTTCCCATACTTCGATTACAATCATTTGTAGCCTTTTGAGGGGCCTAAGAAAAGACAAGGTGAAGAAAGAGAGGTCAAAGCGGTGTGTTGCGACTCTGGAGGGTGAGATAGCAGCAGGTGCTTCAGCGCGAGAGGTTGCATTGAAAGAAGAGGATTTGTTGGAGAGGCTGGAGATGGAGCTTCTCACTTGGAAGTGTTATTGCGAGGGTCTGGTGGAGGATAACAAATGGTTGGTTAATTGAATGACTATCATAAGAATGCCTGAAGAGTTCATCCAAAAGCAATCGTCGAACGCTGTATATATTGCCACTCTCCATACCAAGTTACGTGAAGCGATTCAGTATTTTATGGACCACCTGATGAAGTGTCAAGTAATTTCCTCGGTGTGGTCCTCCATGTCTCAATTTGAGTAGATTCACCGAGTTTGAAACTGAGGGTGAGGAAGAAAGAAGCCTTGGAGCTTCATTGAATGTATGATGTGGGGTTTTATATGTAAACTATTTTTTGTTAGAATATGAAATGGAAAGATCTTTTGATTATTTCAAATGCGTCAAGTGTATGCCTAGTTTTTGTTATTAACATGTTTTTTTTTTTCCAAATAAAAAAATCCTTGTGCTAGATCGTGCAACGTGAATTGAATTCAATTTCAATTGCTTGGCATGTTGTGGTTGAATGGTTGTGTTTAATTCATTTTGTGTTTGACTCGAGCCTTATACTGCCTGTACTCCTTTACGATCAAATTGTCGCCATGAACTGGTCATGCCTTACCCCGTACTTCTTAAGAGGATCTTCTACTACCCATACTCCTTTACTCTCGATAAGTTGTCATTGGACGGACAATGCCTAACACTAGACTTATTAAACGAATCTGATTGATTTATTCACGGAGGTAAGCATCTAAACTCGCCACTGAGATGATTCATGTGTTTCTCACTGTGGATCTTTTTGCGAGCGAGGAGAAAATCTAAGCGTCGGGGCTTGACCTATGTTCCAGATAGGAGTAGAAGGGTTTTACGCCGCTCAAGTCTTGTGAGACAGATGGATATGAAACAGATGTTTGGTTGCCCAGACACCTTCGGGGGCTCATGTAGCTTTTGCACTTCATCTGTGAGGGAAGCTTATTTCCTTCAAGAGACTGACTCCCCTTCTCTAGTTTCTTGAGTTAGTTTGCACTGGCTAGGTTTGTAATAGGGACGATCCATACCTTCAGGTGAAAGCTATCTTCCACCTCTTGGGGGCTTTTGACGCTTCTTTGGGATCTGGTTAGCAATGCGGTGAGTTCCTCCCTTGGCACCTGAATGAAGCGTTTATTTTGTGATAAAAGTAAGAAAACACATCATTGGTATGCGACTACTTTTTTTCATAATGTAATTATAAAAGCCTTTTGGTTTCTAGGAAGGAAAAAATTACCGTTCAATTGTGCCATGAATTACAATGTCTCAGAAAAATCAAATGTACATAAATTTCAAGGATAAAAAATGTTTACTTCATCTCTGTTCCAAGCGCATGGCACTTCCTTGTCGACACAAGTTCACAGTTTGTATGCTCCATGGGTACAGGCATGCTGACGATGAACGATCCGGCCTATGTCTGGTCGAGCTTTCCCAAGGTTTAGCAACGAGCCACTGAATCGACCTTCTTCAGGACCAGGTCTACTTCTTTGACATGTAAATTGTAATACCACGCCATTCTCCTCTTAATCTCTTTCTATTTGAGGTCGACTTGCTATGCTTTTCCAACATGTCTATTGAAAGCACATTCCCGACTTCATTACCACACTTAGATAATAAGTCTGACTTTGTTGCCATCTCGAGTAACGTGTTTGATCTTGAAGTATTCAAATTTCCCTATCTTTGCCTTAGCTTTAATTATATATCTTATTATTGTTTACTCTCTCATTTTGAATTGCCCGTTCACTTGATTGACTACTAAGATCTTATGGTGAGATGTCGCACTCCAATCCCGTATGCGAGATGCAGTACGCATAGTCGACATGGCTGTTCGTCACCTCAAATTCTACTTTGACAAAATGGTAGATATGTTGCCCTGACGGTCTCATTAGCGCGAGCCCTAGGCCCGCACCTTACTGGTTTGATGCCTCGTCGAGTTACAGAGTTCATGATGGTTCTAATGAGGGCATTTCATCTTCATCGTCGCCTGGTCCTAAAAATTGCCAGAAAATTTGCCAACGCTTGCGCCTTTAGTTGTTCGAAGGATATAAGATAAATCAAATTTGTTGAGTTTTACCACCCACTTAACGAGTCAACAGAAATGCCCTGATCTTGTTCTGGTCTTGCTAGCACCGATTTGAGTGGATAGCCAGTGATCACCCACACCTTATGCATCTGAAAATATAGTCGCAGTTTTTGTACTAAAACAATCAAAGCAAACGTTAGCTTTTCCATAATTGGATACCTTAGTTATGCCCCTCTCAGAATGTGGCTAACATAATAGACCGTGAATTACTTCTCCAGCTCTTCTCGCACTAGGACCGAGTTAATCACCTCTGGTCTTACACCGAGATATAATGTGAGCTCGTCATATGGTTTTGGGCTTTGGAATAAGGATGGTGAAGTTAAAGATTCTCAACCATCTGAAGGCTTATTCACAGTCTTTTGTCCATACGAAGCCTTTGGTAATTCATAGGACTTTGAAGAAACTGTGCATTTGTCGTCTTATTTAGTGATGAACCGACTCAATCCTACAATGCAACCTACCAGCCTCTACAGCTACTTGACGTTGTTGGGTGATGGCATTTCTATGAGTACTAGAATCCTCTCTAGATTGGCTTTGAACCCTTCTAGAGTTAGTAAGTAGCCAAGTAATTTTTCAATCTCCGCCCCAAATGTACATTTGAGAGGGTTAAACTTCATACTAAATTTTGCGAGTGTTTCAAAGGTTTTTTTTAGATCATTTATATGTTAATCCGATGATTTATTTTTCACTAAAACATCATCAACAAAAACTTTCATATTTTTTTTCCTTTTTGCTCTAAAAAAAGTACATCCATCATCAGCTGGTAAGTCGCACTAACGTTTTTAAACACGAAGGGCATTGCATTATAACAAAATTATCTTTTGTTATGAAAGCGTATTTTTTTTACATCGTTTGGATACATTTTTATCAGATGATAACCAAAAAAAAAAAAGCATCAAGGAATCTCATATGACTGAGTGTCATATCTTTGAATCCAAGAGATCGTCGATATGTGGGAGGAGGTAATTGTCTTTTGGGCAAGCCACTTCAGGCTGGTGAAGTCGATGCACATTCGTCATTTTCTTATTGTCATGCGAACAATCACCACATTCGCTACCCAATATGGGTACTACACCTCTTCGATGTATCCAACTTCCAGCAGCTTTTGAATTTCTTTCTTGATTGACTCGGCAAGAGAGAAAGCCTCAGATCTCATTTTCTATCTTATTGGTAGCTAAAGGATTGACGTTGAGACAGTGGCAAGCCATGACTATGGAATATCCTGACATTTCTTTTGCTGACCAAGCAAAAACGTCCCGGTACTCCCGAAGGGTCCTGGGGGGGGGGGGGGTAAACGCCGCACTTTGTTGAAATGACTTATTTTTAGCATCGGGGTAAGTAGAGATTTCTTCTATGGTCTCACTGGTTTCTAGGCCACTCCCTTGTTGCGTATCTAACTCCAGAGTTTCTCGGTGTACATTGTTATTGGCTTATAAGTAGCAAGTGTATAACTATTGCAAGTCTCCTCGTACCATGATGATTTCTATGTCGCCAGAAAATTTTACCGACATGTGGTACGTCGAGAGGACTGCTTTGAAGGTGTTCAGTAGAGGCCGACCAATAATAGCATTGTATGTCACAGGCTAGTCAAATACGATGCAGTCAACCATTGCATTGAATTATCTATCGCCCTCTCCCAAAATAATAAGTTGACAGCGCAAGGAATCACAAAGCTTCTGGTTTTTTTCTTCTCCTCCGAGAAGCCATGTAAGGGTTAAGATGTAGTTGACAGACATCCTGCTTCAAGACACATTTTATTGAATAAAAATTTGAACAAGAAGTTTCCTAAGATGCTGGTGTCGAAAAGAATGTTACCTGTTTGGAAATTTCTATCTAGAGCCATAACGATTATCACATCGTTGTAGGGTTTGTCTTTCGGAGGCAGGTCTTCATCGGTAAATGTGATTGGTGGATATTGAGCAACTTGCTGCAGGGATTAGGCATCCACATAAGGCTCGCCGGAGCAAAATCTTTTGACTCTTTCTTGGGAGTCCTCAACACCATCTCCTAGAATGGCGGGGACAACTCCTGTATTGAGCATAACATGAGCCTAGGCAGACCCACTGTGCCCCTCTGTCTTCGGAGCCTTCCTCAGAGGTTGGTCAACTACTTTGGTTGAACCCCTTCAACTCTTTGTATCTAATCAACTCCTAAATTAGGGCCCAAGGGTGTCAACTTAACTATGTCGTATCCGTGATTTCAATGATGAGCACAACATCTCTCCAGATCACGGATGTATCCTCCAACCTTCATGGGAGTCGGTTTTCGATAGTAGTGCTTGTTCTGGATAGCCTCCACAACTTTCTCCATTGAGACTCTTAGCAGAGTCGGTTGAGGGATGTGGTAAGTCAGTTGTAGTGGTATTTCTGGAGAGAGATCCTCCCACCGCCTTCAGTATTGTGCTTTCCCTCGATTTTTTTGGGCCATCCTTTCGGTGGTGTGTGCCTCCTGGCAAGATTGGGAGCGTTCATCTTCGTACCGAGGATGTGGTGATGGTCGTGGCGGGTGGTTGGTTTTCTAGTCACCGCCGTGAGAACTTCTTTTCGATGGATATGGATATGATTGTGATCATTTAGATCTTCTCCATTGAGATATGGTCGTTAGCAAGTTCCAGTAGCTTCGTCAATGCCTTCGATCGTTTTAGCCCTAAGGCGTACCAAAAAAAACCTTCTCTCAGCCCCTGGCGATGGCCATGTGTGCAACATTGGGCTCAAAATCTCATACTTCTAACATTTCCCTCTGGAATCGGGTTATGAACGGGCGCAATAATTCTTCTTGCTTCTATCACAACTGTAAAAGTGCTTGAGAATTTTTTTTAAGGCTAAATATCTCCTTTTGAACTCCATGAATGAAGTGATTGTTCAAAGAAGAGTCGATACTTCACTGTGTAGTTCACCCTTAGTAAGCAGGCTATCAACTCAAAAAGAGGCGACATGATCAGCTAGGCCAGTCTTCCCTCGGTACGATTCTAGAGTTGGGATCTTGAATCATTTAGGCGCTTTAGCTTCATAGATTCATCAAGAGAAAACATTATCATGGGTCATCCATTAGGCGTTCTTGCGCCTCTATCTACCTAGGTCCTGAGGAGCAGATCTGACACTATATGGATGATACGTCCCATCGCTCGCGCTTAGTGTCAGGGAGGGTGCACTTTCTGCATTTGGGACAGATCTTTGATCTGGGGGAACTGTTGGTTGGGTACCGAATCTGCTCCTTGTTGAAGTGTTTCCCTAATCATCTCCCTCATTTGATCCTTAAGTTCTTAGATCTCTTGGGTCACAAAATCTCTGGTACACTCCATGTTGTCAGCGTTCTCACAATGACATTCTTCCTCTTGTATTATTCATCTTCTTGTTTTTTATACTCACCACATTTTTTAGGATGTTAAACTCATATTTGTCTTCAAATCGCACCCCTATAATACAACACACACAAAAGAGAGGAAAATAAGGGTCCCCATGGTGAAAAAGGCACAAAGGGAATCTCAATGAGTTGATAGAGACTTCTTAATGAAGGAAAAAAAATAAGAGAATCTTCCCCTTTTAGCTATACAAAGTTTCCTATTTATAGGAGTTGACCCCCTTAATAAGACTCGTCATATTATTTAAAATAAAAAATCACGACAAGACATCCTGGGTGGGACCATATACAATTTCAACTCAAGCGCTCGCTTGTAACAGAGCAATATTTGAGAAATAGTGCCTTCATGAAGTGTTGGGTCCTTTTCTACCATCGTCTCGACTGTGATTTTGGACTTTTGAGCCACCTACCCCCAGCTTGGAGTTGCACGGCCATGAGCCTTGGTCCTAACCATGTGGTATCAGACGCCGCCCAACTGGTCGGCCGATTCTTGCGATCTATCGACGGGCTGGTAAGTGCGGCCTACGTCAATCATTGATCCATGCTTGATTATAATCGCTCGGCCCTAAATCAGTAGCCATCAAGTGTTAGTGACCTACCACGCTTCCTTGGCTCCTTAATGCTTAGTTATAATCCGGTGCCTGCTTGCGAGGACCGGGTCGCCTAAATATGACATTAGGTCGCCCGCCTTTGTTTGATCAGGGTCGTTGGTTTCATGATTGCCCGAGAAGCTCACTTTTTCTCATGTACAAGAAGTAACAAATGAAATTGTCAAATATGCTTGTAAGCAACACATTCTTGTCATACCTAAATCAAATTTTGCTTAGATGAAGAAAGAGATTCATCTTTAAGTGGATACTAAATATTACTGATGAGCAGTGTAGAACATATTTCTAGAGTATAACGTGAGAAGGAAATTGTACAGTATGGCAGGTCAACAAATATATAGACAACCATGCACCAGCTAAAACCATAAATTTGGCATATAGTAGCCAGTAAACAATTAAACTCATACTAGTCAAAAATAATATTTTAATTCAGCATTTCACCTGAAGTATCCAGCGAGCACAGCTTAAAAAACGAGTAACTCCCAGAGCAAAAACATAGTGAGCTGTCAATGACTCGACAATCTGCAAAAGAAAATCAGTGCAACAGAATTTCCTAAGTAAAATCAGGATACCAATAACATAAGTCAAAAGAATATAATGGACCTTGGTGTTCTGCATCAAGCGAAGCTGCGGCATAATTGCAACTGTTTCCAAATAGCATCCAAAGGCCAAGATGAGACGGTTGATCAATGCATCAGATGACTTTGGATGAACAACGAGTGTCATAACAGCACATGCAATCACCTGAAGAATCAAATTGTTCTTTTGAAAACTATATATGATAAAACTAAAATTCCTTCGCTACAAGGACTTGGCGTTCACAAGATATGAAAAAATAAAAAATTAAAATAGATGATAAGACCTCTGTCAGTTTGTACATGGAAAATAAATCAGAATAACAAAAAGCCATACAATTAAATTAAAAGAAACCTCTTCTATCAAATATGAGATTTGCAGGAGTGGCGTCTGCAAAAGTAATCCAGCATGAAGTAAAGCATCATAAAACAAATTCACCAAACTTGCAGAGAGAAGTGAAACTCAAAATGAATGTAGCCCTGTTGCCCAAAACTTCAAATTTTCAGGCAAACGCAGACAAATGCTAGGATGATAGAAACGAACAGAAACATGAAAGGCAAAAAAATTTATAAAAAAAAGTTCATTTCCAAGATAATGAAATATGAAAAATAAAGAGGGGGAAAGAAAAAGTTAAAACACACATCTCCAAACTGCAAATCAATAAATTTGACAAACCAACGAAAGTTTATTTATTCATTTTCTTCATTAACTAAACTCAAGGATATATGAATAGCAGCAGACCGGTAAAAAATTTTCATTTGCCTAGTCTATGGTGATAAATTATATGATTCTACAGAGGACTCCTCAAATTCAAGAATCTTATAGCTACTTGCCTAAATTAAAAAAAAAAGAGAGAGAATGTACAAATGTCATATCAAAAGTGGTAAAAAAACATAAAAAGCATGTATGCATTCTTTTGAGAACATAACATAATGTAAAATGTAAGAGCTACCAGATAATGCGTTGGAAAGTTGTCCTCATGCACCATGTAACTTGATTTCAAGAAAACACGCATCATATAGACAACCCACAAAGTTGTTATCAATGTGGCCGCAATGAGTATTGTATGTACATCAAAGTTCGTGTAACTATAATAAATTTTGAGCACCAAAAACAATGCCATCAACTCCTGAGATTTCAGAGAAAGCCCTGCAAAATAATCAGGAAAAAATGAGCAGTGAGTAACAAAGAGCCAGATATCACGCAGGAAACTACCCATTTTATTGACAGAACAGAAGAGAAACATCAGTAAAACGACATCACTAAAATAAAACAGCAATAAACGTTGGCTGTACACCAGTTACAGAATATGAAGGAAAAAATTTAAAGTTGCACAATAAGGTTATACTGCATGCTTCATTAACTATATGTTGAAGATGAACTAAAGTATGGACCAGACACAAGGCAGATAACTCCAGCAATTCTTCAATAGCATATTCTTCTATATCAGAATTGGGTAAAGTTCATACAAGAGCTAAATCCAGTAGCTTTTACAAGCAAGATGCGTGCTTCATTAACTATATGTTCAAGCATATGAATTTAAGCATGGACCAGACGCAAAGCAGATAACTTCAGCAATTCTTGGATGGCATATTCTTCTATATCAGAATTCGGTAAAGTTAATGACAAGAGCTACAACCAGTATCCTTTACAAGAAAGAATGCAACTCACCACCCAAAACTTTTTTTTTCTTGTATTTAAAACGGGTAGGGACTGATTATGAGGAAGCTTAAAAACAGGCTCAATTGAAAAAAGTATGTTAATGCCCGTAAGTGAACCGGTCCCTCCTGGACCGATCGAGAGGCACCCAACCCACAACAGTAGGTAGGATAGTCTTTTCCGCGATAAGGAGCGGAGCGGCAAATTGCTGCACCTTTAGAAAGCAAGGCGCAGGTGGGGTCCACGAGACTCTTAATCATATACTCAAGGATAATAAATTAAAGTTTGGAGGGAAAGTTTGAAATGTCGTGGGAGGATTTTTATTAAGGGGAATAACCTAGGGTTTGTTCTTTTTTATACATGTTTTGTTGGCTGATGTGCTCTTTTTCTTCTTGTTGTGTTCGAAGCGACGTCAAGAGTTGTGGGAGGGACGATATACCTCTCGAAAAGTAGATCATCATTTTATCTTGCTTGTTTTCATTTTTTTTTTTCGAAAGAGCAACCCTCATTTGATTTTTTTTCATCTATCTATTATCATTTCGTCGTTGTTGCTCGCTGATTTTGGTTCCGGAGCGCAACAGAGTATTTGCTTTCTTCAGTTATGGAATATTATAACTGAAGAGAGACAATCAATAATTTATCCACTTGAGATTCTAAATCGCATTTTCAGCAAAACATAAGATTTGCACAAATAACCAACCAACCAAAAAAAATGCTGAAAACTGCGATCTTAAGAATTATATGATTGAGATACAAATATGGTATCCTTTATCTCCGTCAGGAAGCAGGTGTGATCGAGTTGATATTTTAAATTTTTATGCCTAACCCAAGAACAAAATGATATTTCTATTAGGATAGGTGATTTAAAACATGTATTGGTTGAGGAAGAATAACAGAGTAAGAATATGAACTTATGAAGCTAAAGTAATTTAAAAAAAAAATTCCAATGAGTTAGCAATTAAAGGAAATCAACAGGGTTTAAACAATGTCAAGCAAAGAGCCAAATCCAACTAAGAATCAAGAACCAGGAGATGCAATCACAAATAACAGCAGACGGTTGCTTATAAAT